>NC_042971.1:62243890-62266390 GCF_901001165.1 Salmo trutta
AGAAGTTTACATACACTAAGTTGACTGTGCCTTTAAACAGCTTGGAAAATTCCTGAAATTGATGTCATGGCTTTAGAAGCTTCTGATAGGCTAATTGACATCATTTGAGTCAATTGGAGGTGTACCTGTGGATGTATTTCAAGGCCTACCTTCAAACTCAGTGCCTCTTTGCTTGACATCATGGAAAAATCAAAAGATATCAGCCAAGACCTCAGAAAGAAAATTGTACACCTAGTACTGAAAGCATAAGCTACAGCTAGCTAGCACTGCAGTGTATAACATGTGGTGAGCAGTTGACTCAAAGAGAGAGAAAGACAACAAATGAATTTCTTAAAAATGAAGGAGAAAAAAGAAAGAGAGAGAGATATATTTAGTTGTAATTCTTCCCCACTTACTTAGCTAGCGAATGCAGCTATCTAGTTTAGCCTACTCAAATACCTGGCTCAAACATAGAGAGATGCTATGTTAGCTAGCTGGCTATGTCTATCCAACACTGGAACTCTTCCAAGTCAAGGTAAGCTTTTGGTTTTATTAACTTGTTTCCACCTTGGCCCTCTGGTGTGACTGCTAAACTGTTTTCTCACTGTACACTATAGTTATGGTAGCTATGACATTAATATGGTGACAACAATGTAGGATGTGTGAAGTGGTTAGGGGTTATGATAGGAAGGTTTGGTTTCAAAAGGTTATTTTGCCTGGTTACAGACAGCTGATGTGTCCACAAGATAAGGGAAAAGGTGAGAGGAGAATATTTATAGATACAAGTATCAAAAGGGATCATGCTGTGTATGTGGAACGCAACGTGGCTGCTATGAAAGTGAACTGTGTTTGAGTGTGATCAGGGGTGTATTCATTCCGTCGATTCTGTTGAAAAAAAAATTCTTAAAACGGAAGAAAACGGAACGAAACGGAGATAAACATACCTGAATTTGTCTAATAGAAACTCTCATTTACAACTGTTGGACTAATGATTACACCCTAGATCAGCTAGATACAGGCAAGAGTGTGCAAGGCAGTATAGAATGTCAGTGTTTGTCACCTCGTTTACTAAAAATGATCTCGAACTGTGCCACCACATTGTAAACTTTCATTCATAAGGCTAGGTTGTAGCAACCTCATGATGGGTACAGGGGAAATTAGAGTATCATGCAGTAACCTAAACCTATCGATGTTACATTGAACTGGGTGAATGGAATATGAATGACAGTTATCCAACATGCTGTAATAGAAATAAGGCCATGCTCATGAAAATATTTTTTTTGTCCTCCCTTATCTTAAACGACACTGACCGCCACTGACGCCCAGACATGATTTGCTGTATCAGGCTAGCTAGGTCACCTGTGTAATAAGCTCACTAAGAGTATGACTAAACATTATTATTTGTTTTACAAATTTTCTGCTTGCACTAATTCAGGTGTGTCAGTCTTCAGGGTTTCGTCTGTAGATTTGTCAAGTATGTGTTAGGGCTGGGTCGATATATCCAAATTAATTTGAATGTATGTTTTAGAGCAATGTTCCAAGTGCCTGTATTGCAATAATCACACATATATATATATGAATAGAGATCACTTCTTTCTCAAAGCAGTTTCAACACGCTACTTGTATTTGAGGTTTGGTCCAACAAAATCGGTCATATGGACACCAAAACAGATTTAGATATTATTTTACTGTAAAAGAGGATAACTTTTTATATGTTAACAAATTTATAAACAGAGCAGACCAAAACGGGAGATTCAATGGACGTGATTGTAGAAAATGAAAGCTCAGTTTCTGTAGTGTGCAGCAGCATTTTAACCACAGACTGTTACAGCGCCTTCAGAAAGTATTCACACCCCTTAACTTTTTCCACATTTTGTTGTGTTACAGATTGGGATTAAAATTGATTTAGTTGTAATTTTTTTTTTTTACATCTTGATTAGATAAGTATTCAACCGCCTGAGTCATTAGATGTTAGAATCCCCTTTGGCAGCGATTACAGCTGTGAGTCTTTCTGGGTAAGTCTCTAAGAGTCATTACAGCTGTGAGTCTTTGTGGGTAAGTCTCTAAGAGTCATTACAGCTGTGAGTCTTTCTGGGTAAATCTCTAAGACCTTTGCACACCTGGATTATACAATATTTGCCCATTATTCTTAAAACAATGTGTCAAGCTCAATCAAGTTGGTTGTTAATCATTCCCAGACAGCCATGGTCCAGCTTTACTGTAGATTTTCAAACCAATTTAAGTCAAAACTGTAACTAGGCCACTCGGGAACATTTAATGTCGTCTTGGCAAGCAACTCCAGTGTAGAATTGACCTTGTATTTTATGTTACTGTCCTGCTGAAAGGTGCATTTCTCTCCCAGTGTCTGGTGGAAAGCAGACTGAACCAGGTTTTCCTTTAGGATTTTGCCTGTGTTTAGCTCTATTACATTTCTTTTTATCCTAAAAAACTCCCTAGTCCTTGCCGATGACAAGCATACCCATAATATGATGCAGCCACCATTATGCTTGAAAATATGTAAAGTGGTACTCAGTGATGTATTGTGCTGGATTTGCCCCAAACATAACACTTTGTATTCAGGACATAAAGTTAATTTCTTTGCCACATGTTTTGCAGTTTTACTTTTGTGCCTTATTGCAAACAGGATGCATATTTTGGAATACAGGCTTCCTTTATTTCACTCTGTAATTTAAGTTAATTTACATTCATTTACATTGGAGTAACTAAAATGTTGTTGATCAAGCCTCAGTGTTCTCCTATCACAGCCATGAAACTCTGTAACTGTTTTAATGTCACCATTGGCCTCATGGTGGAATCCCTGAGCAGTGTCCTTCCTCTCTGGCAACTGAGTTAGGAAGGAAGCCTGTATCTTTGTAGTGACTGGGTGTATTGATACACCATCCAAAGTGTAATTAATAACTTCAACATGCTCAAAGCACATCTACCAATAGGTAGATGTGTCAATACCCATCTACCAATAGGTGCCCTTCTTTGTGAAGCATTGGAAAACCTTCCTCGTCTTTGTGTTTGAAATTCACTGCTCGATTGAGATAATTGTATTTGTGGAGTAGTCATTTAAAAATCATGTCAAACACTATTATTGCACACAAGTTGAGTCCATGCAACTTATTATGTGACTTGTTAAGTACATTTTTACTCCTGAACTTATTTAGGCTTGCCATAACAAAGAGGTTGAATACTCATTGACTCAAAACATTTCAGCTGTTCAATTTTTTGTAATTTGTAAACATTTTCTAAAAACATAATTCCACTTTGACGTTATTGTGTGCAGGCCAGTGACAACATCTCAATGTAATCCATCATAATCTCTAATTCATCCATTTTAAATTCAGGCTGTAATACATCAAAATGTGGAAGTTGTCAAGAGGGTGTGAATATATTCAGAAGGCACTGTAAATAAGACATGTGACTAGTTGTTTCCTACTAACACGGACTTTGCTGATAACTTCTTTATTGAGGAAAAATGTCCTGACTATGACTGGTCCACCTAGTTATCTGGAGATGAATGGACTGACTATGACTGGTCCACCTAGCTATCTGGAGATGAATGTACTGACTGTGACTGGTCCACCTAGCTATCTGGAGATGAATGGACTGACTATGACTGGTCCACCTAGCTATCTGGAGATGAATGTACTGACTATGACTGGTCCACCTAGCTATCTGGAGATGAATGTACTGATTATGACTGATATGTGGTTGTCTCACCTAGCTACAGTACATACAGCATCACAGATCAGCCCTGGCTTACTCCCAAAATACATACAGCATCACAGATCAGCCCTGGCTTACTCCCAAAATACATACAGCATCACCGATCAGCCCTGGCTTACTCCCAAAATACATACAGCATCACCGATCAGTGCCTTTTTCAGTTCAACAACGCAGAACAAGGTAGCTTGACGTTCAGAAAGAAATGACAGTGGAGGAACACACCTGTAAATCAGCTTTATTACTGTTCTGTTTCATATGACTGACTGACTGGCAATAAGGCAACACATGACTTCAACACTGAGTAACAACACCATATTGCATACTGACTGACAACACACAACTTCAACACTGAGTAACAACACCATATTACATACTGACTGACAACACACGACTTCAACACTGAGTAACAACACCATATTACATACTGACTGACAACACACGACTTCAACACTGAGTAACCACACCATATTACATACTGACTGACAACACATGACTTCAACACTGAGTAACCACACCATATTACATACTGACTGACAATAAGAGTATACATGTATATACACAAACACAACACTTTACTACACTACGACAACTGCAACTCTGCTGTTGACCTAATAGTGTAGTATAGTGTTGTGTTTGTGTACACTACCACTCAACAGTTTGGGGTCACTTAGAAATGTCCTTGTTTTTGAAAGAAAAACAGTTTTTTGTCCATTAAAATAACATCAAATTGATCAGAAATACAGTGTAGACATTGTTAATGTTGGAAATGACTATTGTAGCTGTTAACGGCAGATTTTTAATGGAATATCTACATGGCGTACAGAGACCCATTATCAGCAACCATCACTCCTGTGTTCCAATGGCACGTTGTGTTAGCTAATCCAAGTTTATCATTTTAAAAGGCTAATTGAATGAAATAGAATGAAATAGGGTGCAGGCCAGGCAGCAGGCTGTTAGCCAGCCTGCCAGCTTAGTGGAGTCTGCCATTAGCACAGTCAGCGTAGTCAGCTCAGCTTTCCCCATTGAGACCGTGTCTGTGCCTCGATCTAGGTTGGGCAAAATTAAAAATGGCGGTGTTCGCTTTAGTAATCTCACTAGTATAAAGACCTCCTCCATTCCTGCCATTATTGAAAGAGATTGTGATACTTCACATCTCAAAATTGGGTTACTTAATGTTAGATCCCTCACTTCCAAGGCAGTTATAGTCAATGAACTAATCACTGATCATAATCTTGATGTGATTGGCCTGACTGAAACATGGCTTAAGCCTGATGAATTTACTGTGTTAAATGAGGCCTCACCCCCTGGTTACACTAGTGACCATACCCCCCGTGCATCCGGCAAAGGCGGAGGTGTTGCTAACATCTACGATAGCAAATTTTAATTTACAAAAAAAAAAACAATGACGTTTTCGTCTTTTGAGCTTCTAGTCATGAAATCTATGCAGCCTACTCACTCACTTTTTATAGCTACTGTTTACAGGCCTCCTGGGCCATATGCAGTGTTCCTCACTGAGTTCCCTGAATTCCTATCGGATCTTGTAGTCATAGCAGATAATATTCTAATTTTTGGTGACTTTAACATTCACATGGAAAAGTCCACAGACCCACTCCAAAAGGCTTTCGGAGCCATCATCGACTCAGTGGGTTTTGTCCAACATGTCTCTGGACCTACTCACTGCCACAGTCATACTCTGGACCTAGTTTTGTCCCATGGAATAAATGTTGTGGATCTTAATGTTTTTCCTCATAATCCTGGATTATCGGACCACCATTTTATTGCGTTTACAATTGCAACAAATAATCTGCTCAGACCCCAACCAAGGAGCATTAAAAGTCGTGCTATAAATTCTCAGACAACCCAAAGATTCCTTGATGCCCTTCCAGACTCCCTCTGCCTACCCAAGGACGTCAGAGGACAAAAATCAGTTAACCACCTAACCGAGGAACTGAATTTAACCTTGCGCAATACCCTAGATGCAGTTGCACCCCTAAAAACTAAAAACATCTGTCATAAGAAACTAGCTCCCTGGTATACAGAAAATACATGAGCTCTGAAGCAAGCTTCCAGAAAATTGGAACGGAAATGGCGCCACACCAAACTGGAAGTCTTCCGACTAGCTTGGAAAGACAGTACCGTGCAGTATCGAAGAGCCCTGCTCGATCATCCTATTTTTCCAACTTAATTGAGGAAAATAAGAACAATCCGAAATGTCTTTTTGATACTGTCGCAAAGCTAACTAAAAAGCAACATTCGCAAATGGAGGATGGCTTTCACTTCAGCAGTAATACATTTATGAACTTCTTTGAGGAAAAGATCATGATCATTAGAAAGCAAATTACGGACTCCTCTTTAAATCTGGGTATTCCTCCAAAGCTCCATTGTCCTGAGTCTGCACAACTCTGCCAGGACCTTGGCTCAAGGGAGATACTAAAGTGTTTTAGTACTATATCTCTTGACACAATGATGAAAATAATCATGGCCTCCAAACCCTCAAGCTGCATACTGGACCCTATTCCAACTAAACTACTGAAAGAGCTGCTTCCTGTGCTTGGCCCTCCTATGTTGAACATAATAAATGGTTCTCTATCCACCGGATGTGTACCAAGCTCACTAAAAGTGGCAGTAATAAAGCCTCTCTTGAAAAAGCCGAATCTTGACCCAGAAATTATAAAAAACTATCGGCCTATATCGAATCTTCCATTCCTCTCAAATATTTTTAGAAAAAGCTGTTGCACAGCAACTCACTGCCTTCCTGAAGACAAATAATGTATACGAAACGCTTCAGTCTGGTTTTAGACCCCATCATAGCACTGAGACTGCACTTGTGAAGGTGGTAAATGACCTTTTAATGGCGTCAGACCGAGGCTCTGCATCTGTCCTCGTGCTCCTAGATCTTAGTGCCGCTTTTGATACCATCGATCACCACATTCTTTTGGAGAGATTGGAAACCCAAATTGGTCTACATGGACAAGTTCTGGCCTGGTTTAGATCTTATCTGTCGGAAAGATATCAGTTTGTCTCTGTGAATGGTTTGTCCTCTGACAAATCAATTGTAAATTTCGGTGTTCCTCAAGGTTCCGTTTTAGGACCACTATTGTTTTCACTATATATTTTACCTCTTGGGGATGTCATTCGAAAACATAATGTTAAATTTCACTGCTATGCGGACGACACACAGCTGTACATTTCAATGAAACATGGTGAAGCTCCAAAATTGCCCTCGCTAGAAGCCTGTGTTTCAGACATAAGGAAGTGGATGGCTGCAAACTTTCTACTTTTAAACTCGGACAAAACAGAGATGCTTGTTCTAGGTCCCAAGAAACAAAGAGATCTTCTGTTCAATCTGACAATTAATCTGGATGGTTGTACAGTCGTCTCAAATAAAACTGTGAAGGACCTCGGTGTTACTCTGGACCCTGATCTCTCTTTTGAAGAACATATCAAGACTGTTTCAAGGACAGCTTTTTTCCATCTACGTAACATTGCAAAAATCAGAAACTTTCTGTCCAAAAATGACGCAGAAAAATTAATCCATGCTTTTGTTACTTCTAGGCTGGACTACTGCAATGCTCTACTTTCCGGCTACCCGGATAAAGCACTAAACAAACTTCAGTTAGTGCTAAATACGGCTGCTAGAATCCTGACTAGAACCAAAAAATTTGATCATATTACTCCAGTGCTAGCCTCCCTACACTGGCTTCCTGTTAAGGCAAGGGCTGATTTCAAGGTTTTACTGCTAACCTACAAAGCATTACATGGGCTTGCTCCTACCTATCTTTCCGATTTGGTCCTGCCGTACATACCTACACGTACGCTACGGTCACAAGACGCAGGCCTCCTAATTGTCCCTAGAATTTCTAAGCAAACGGCTGGAGGTAGGGCTTTCTCCTATAGAGCTCCATTTTTATGGAATAGTCTGCCTACCCATGTGAGAGACGCAGACTCAGTCTCAACCTTTAAGTCTTTACTGAAGACTTATCTCTTCAGTAGGTCCTATGATTAAGTGTAGTCTGGCCCAGGAGTGTGAAGGTGAACGGAAAGGCTGGAGCAACGAACCGCCCTTGCTGTCTCTGCCTTGCCGGTTCCCCTCTTTCCACTGGGATTCTCTGCCTCTAACCCTATTACAGGGGCTGAGTCACTGACTTACTGGTGTTCTTCCATGCCGTCCATGGGAGGGGTGCGTCACTTGAGTGGGTTGAGTCACTGACGTGGTCTTCCTGTCTGGGTTGGCGCCCCCCCCTTGGGTTGTGCCATGGCGGAGATTTTTGTGGGCTTTACTCGGCCTTGTCTTCGGACGGTAAGTTGGTGGTTGTAGACATCCCTCTAGTGGTGTGGGGGCTGTGCTTTGGCAAAGTGGGTGGGGTTATATCCTGCCTGTTTGGCCCTGTCCGGGGGTATCATCGGATGGGGCCACAGTGTCTTCTGATCCCTCCTGTCTCAGCCTCCAGTATTTATGCTGCAGTAGTTTATGTGCGGGGGGCTAGGGTCAGTCTGTTTCATCTGGAGTATTCTCTTGTCTTATCCGGTGTCCTGTGTGAATTTAAATATGCTCTCTCTAATTCTCTCTTTCTCTCTTTCTTTCTTTCTCTCGGAGGACCTGAGCCCTAGGACCATGCCTCGGGACTACCTGGCATGATGACTCCTTGCTGTCCCCAGTCCACCTGGCCATGCTGCTGTTCCAGTTTCAACTGTTCTGCCTGCGGCTACGGAACCCTGACCTGTTCACCGGACGTGCTTGTTGCACCCTCGACAACTACAATGATTATTATTATTTGACCATGCTGGTCATTTATGAACATTTTAACATCTTGACCATGTTCTGTTACAATATCCACCCGGCACAGCCAGAAGAGGACTGGCCACCCCTCATAGCCTGGTTCCTCTCTAGGTTTCTTCCTAGGTTTTTGGCCTTTCTAGGGAGTTTTTCCTAGGGAGTTTTTCCTAGCCACCGTGCCTCTTTCACATGCATTGCTTGCTGTTTGGGGTTTTAGGCTGGGTTTCTGTACAGCACTTTGAGATTTCAGCTGATATACGAAGGGCTATATAAATAAATTTGATTTGATTTGATTGATCATTAGAATACCCTTTTGCAATTATGTTAGCACAGCTGAAAACTGTTGTACTGATTAAAGAAGCAATAGAACTGGCCTTCAGACTAGATGAGTATCTGGAGCATCAGCATTTGTGGGTTCGATTACAGGCTCAAAATGTTCAGAAACAATGCGAGAAGTTGCAAAGAAACTGAAGATCCCGTAGAACGCAGTGTACTACTCCCTTCACAGAACAGCACAAACTGGCTCTAACCAGAATAGAAAGAGGAGTGGGAGGCCCCAGTGCACAACTGAGCAAGAGGACAAGTACATTAGAGTGTCTAGTTTGAGAAACAGACGGCTCACAAGTCCTCAACTGGCAGCTCCATTAAATAGTACGTACAGTATATATACTGGTTTACAGTGGTTTCTGACAGTGGCAGCTTTAGTTCGACTTGTGAATTTGAAGAGGATGGATGCAAACTCTGTTAGCTAGTTAACGTTAGAGTTCACTTTAAAATTTGATTTAGCTAGCTATGTTTCTAATATTTATTTATTTCTGTACTTAAATGCAGAGGTCTAGACCAATGGACAACTTCGTAAAGGATACACTGAATGAGTGGAACCTGGCCTCTTTGATTCCAAAGTGAATAAAACAGATACATCATTTTTTTGAGAGAGGAGGGACAGAGCTTTGGGGGGGTGGGGGGAGGGACAAATTGATTTTCATTGACCTTGTGTAAAACAGCATCGACGTCTTCCACATCGATAACCAATAGTACAACCTTAATGAAAACTTGACAGACTTCACTTTACCAGAGCCTCTTAGAACCCTGCAGCCACTTTGGGACTAGATACATAGATAGTCTTGCCTTCATTTTACCATACTTGCTTTATTAGTCATTTGCACAGATATTCTGTTAGTGACCAACCTGACACACACATCACAGGCTTGGCACTTACGGGTAAAGTGCCTTGCCCAAGGGCACAACAGTAGTAGGTAGTATATAGAGTATATTGTAGCTGATAACCCTCTGACGGATGGATCACTTCCTGTTATGGGCTGCATTTCTAACCTCGAAGCTACTATTCATTTTGCTCTTTCCTCACTCCTTTGCCTTTGTTCAACCATTTGACCTGTCTTACCAACCTTTCCCTCTTCAACGTATGTCATTTAGAAATGTGGGTGAAACTATACCTTTTGCGGTTAAGCCTAGTGGTTAAGAGCATTGGACCAGTAACTGAAAGGTCGCTGGTTCGTATAGCAAAGTCAGTAAGGTGGAAAAATCTGTCTCCTCAGGCGCCAAAGATGTGGATGTCGATTAAGGCAGCCCTCCGCACCTCTGATTCAGATGAGTTTGCTTAAATGAGGAAGACACATTTCGGTTGAATGCATTCAGTTGTGTATCCTCTTTCTCTTTTGCAGCGGAGGAGATAGACCAGGAAACGCTCTTGCTTTTAGACGACTCGACTATAGCCTGAAGTTAAAGAAGAACATGAAAGACTTACACGCAGTGAGTATTCTGTAAACATCACCTTTTTCTACATGAAAACACACGCAAGAATACATCTGCGGACAAACCAAGTGACACACCAAGCTGGTGCAGTAGCTGGGTCCTGCCTGGTAAAGTATATGTTGAAAGATTCGTGCATTTTTGAAAACGGACAACATCGGCAAACCAAGTTACATGAAGGAGACCGTGATCCAGAGGGCTCAGTGGACCAGACAGAATGGGGCCAAGACAGTCGAGTAGCCAGAGAGTATATGAGTCTGGTGGGCTAATTATTTTAACAAAAACATTAGACTTGAATATGATTCTGTTTGCTGTGATTAAGTAGCCTGGCTTACGCGATCCACGTGACTCACAGCATAGGTAGAGATGTGACCACACTGATCTCGGGGGAAAAAAATGTATGACATGTATGCATTCACTACTGTAAGTCGCTCTGGATTAGAGTGTCCGCTAAATTACTAAAATGTAAATGTAAATCTCGAAAGGACGCTGTTAATGCTATATTTGCTCATAAATTGTACGACGGGGTTTGATTCAGTCTCTTAAATGCTTTTTTTCTCTCTCTCTCTCTCTCTCTGGTGTTGAGACCTCTTATTGTTTGGATTTTGAAAATTCAACCATTGTAATAGAATGGGGCGGGGCTCAGGGGCTGTGTGTGGCTGGGGGTGTTTGAGAGAGAAAGACACAAAGGACAGCCAACCAGTAAAAGCACAGCCCCCTTCATTGTCAATGCATTGTGCCTACAACATCAAAGAGCCATTCCAGAGTTAGGTGTCAGCCAGACTAGTGATTGCCCCATATGACTTCAAATTGTGTTATGTTGTAGCCAGACAAACAATTACTTTTTTTTTTTTTTACTGCAGTTAGAGTCCCACAAGCATTAGAAACAGCCTTGGGTGTAGATACAGTGGGAACATTTAGGTCTGAGCAAGTGTGATGTCATTAATGTTTGTAGAAATTATATGTATGCAAATGGTAAGTCGTCTACTGTTTACGTCAATCAATTTTTTTGTAAATTGTTAAATAAACAACTAAAAAGTTTAATAAAATATTACAAAAAAGTAATTGTCTGCTTTAATTCAGTGCCTTACCATAGTGTTCTTTTTTTAGAATTCAAGGCACAATTAACCAGCATGGCTACCACAGCATTCTGCAGTGATACACCATCCAATCATTTGTTTTTCAACAGGACAATGACCCAACACACCTCCAGGCTGTTTAAGGGCTATTTCACCAAGAAGGAGAATGATGAAGTGCTACATCAGATGACCTGGCCTCCACAATCACCCGACCTCAACCCAATTGAGATGGTTTGGGATGAGTTGGACCGCAGAGTGAAGGAAAAGCAGCCAACAAGTGCTCATCATATATGGGAACTCCTTCAAGACTGCTGGAAAAGCATTCCAGGTGAAGCTGGTGAAGCTGGTTGAGAGAAAGCGGTACCGTAGCGCCAAGTCTAGGTCTAAAAGATTCCATGACAGCTTCTACCCCCAAGCCATAAGACTGATGAACAACTAAGCTTATCAAATGCCCACCCAGACTCTTTACATTGAACCCATCTATGCAGATTAACATTTTTTTTTTTGTATATTACCTCGTTATTGTTCTGAACATTTATTGATTTGATTTGATTTGAATTGAATGCCAAGTGGGATAGGATAAAGTAATCCTTCTAACCCCCCCCCCCCCCAAAAGATTTAGATGCACTATTGTAAAGTGGTTGTTCCACTGGATATCTTAAGGTGAATGCACCAATTTGTAAGTTGCTCTGGATAAGAGCGTCTGCTAAATGACTTAAATGTAAATGTGTGCAAAGCTGTCATCAAGGCAAAGGGTGGATACTTTGAAGAATATTAAATATATTTGGATTTGTTTAACACTTTTTTTGGGTTACTACATGATTTCATATGTGTTATTTCATAGTTTTGATGTCTTCACTATTATTCTACAACGTAGAAAATAGTAATAATAAAGAAAAAAAAATGTAATGAGTAGGTGTGTCGAAACTGTTGACTGGTTCTGTATACATATATGGCATGGAAGTAAAATGCTCTTGTGTTTTATTTTACAATGAAATCTTCAGACACTAAACTGGCTTCCAATAGGATTGGGCGATCCCCTGAAAGCAGCTCATTCAATTAGAAATCTAATTCACAGTAGGAAATCCAGTCCACAGGAAGAGTTGTACAACCTTGTCAGAGTACTCAGAACACTCTGCTTGTTGCTTTGCTCTACATGGATAGTTGGATAGTTGGCCTAGTGTCACAGGTAATAGAAATGTTACGTAATGTGTGAGATAAGCTAAGTTATCGACTCCTCCCCCTCTATCCCTCAATCAATCAATCAATCAATCAATCAATCAATCGTGTTTATAAAGCCCTTTTTACATAAGCCGATGTCTCAAAGTGCTATACAGAAATCCAGCCTAAAACCCCAAACAGCAAACAATGCAGATGCAGAAGCACGGTGGCTAGGAAAAACTCCCTAGAAAGGCCAAAACCTCGGAAGAAACCTAGAGAGGAACCAGGCTATGAGGGGTGGCCAGTCCTCTTCTGGCTGTGCCAGGTGGAGATTATAACAGAACATGGCCAAGATGTTCAAACGTTCATAGATGACCAGCATGGTCAAATAATAATAATCAATGTCTATGGAGAAGGTATCTGGGTTTCTGTACAGCACTTTGAGATATCAGCTGATGTAAGAAGGGCTATATAAATACATTTGATTTGATCCATATTCAGGGCTATTCCAAAGACATGAGTCGGAGAAGATGTGTTCGGAGAGTGGAACTCTGATTTATCATTAATTGGTTTGTGTCCGCAACGCAAGGTGTGAGGCTCCAATGGGTGTGTTCACTGACGGAGTGGGCTAATGGGTTAGAGTTTCTTCAAGTGTCTCTCATTGTCTCTGGAGCCTCGATATGTTGGTTGTGGTATATAAAGTATATAGACAATTCCACTAACCTGCCTGGTTTGTCTATGGTAAAGGTAATGTATATAGATCATGTGAAGACACTAACCTGCCTGGTTGGTCTATGGTAAAGGTAATGTATATAATATATATAGATCATGTGAAGACACTAACCTGCCTGGTTGGTGGTGACGTTGAGAGAGACAAACTGTCGTCCGGGGTCGGTGAGCTCAGACACTCCATTGACGGCCTCAACCTCAAACGTATAGTTCGTGTGAGCCAGAAGGTCTGCCACCATCACAGAGTTGTTCCTGAGACTGTTGCGTTGTGGCAGGAACCGTACCGTGCTGTCACACTCCTCGTAGCGTCTGCTGTCAACGCTGATCTTACGACACAGGATGTTATAGCTGACGTCCTTCCTGCCGCCAGTCTCCTCAGGAACCGCCCACTCCAGGAAGACCGACGTCTCGTTTACATTGGAAATGGCATTACGAGGAGCAGAAGGCGGTCCTGTAGGGACAATAACATATTGTGTTATTCCGCTGAAACTATAACATATTGCTAGAAGATAAGAGGTCCCGTAGGGACAATAACATCCACTCTTATGCCATAAAGGACTCCACTATGTAGAGGTGTTGTTGGGTCGTTCCAGCAATTCGGTGAATTTTAAGAAGGGTAACTTGGTAAAAAAAAAAAATTTGGGGGGGGGAGGGGGACTTGTCTGGGGTTCAAGTTAATAATTCTGTCATGAAGAGCACGTTCAACTTCATTCCCATTTCAAAGAGGTTAAATGAAAAAATTTTGTTGCCTCACATATTTTGTTGCCTCACAACCTGGAATTAAAATTGATTTTTAAGTGGTTTGTATCATTTGATTTACACAACATGCCTACCACTTTAAAGATGCTAAATAATTTTTATTGTGAAACAAACAAGAAATAAGACAAAAAAAAACAGAAAACTTGAGCGTGCAGAACTATTCACCCCCCCCCCCCCCCCCCCCCCCATTGTCAGAAATTACAGCTGCAAGTCTCTTGGGGTATGTCTCTATAAGCTTGGCACATCTAGACACTGGGATTTTTGCCCATTCTTCAAGGCAAAACTTCTCCAGCTCCTTCAAGTTGGATGGGTTCCGCTGGTGTACAGCAATCTTTAAGTCATACCACAGATTCTGAATTGGATTGAGGTCTGGGCTTTGACTAGGCCATTCCAAGACATTTAAATGTTTCCCCTTAAACCACTCGAGTGTTGCTTTAGCAGTATGCTTAGGGTCATTGTCGGGCTGGAAGGTGAACCTCCGTCCCAGTCTCAAATCTCTGGAAGTCTGAAACAGGTTTCCCTCAAGAATTTCCCTGTATTTAACGTCATCCATCATTCCCTCAATTCTGACCAGTTTCCCAGTCCCTTCTGATGAAAAACATCCCCACAGCATGCCGCTGCAACCACCATGCTTCACTGTGGGGATGGCTTTCTCGGGGTGATGAGAGATGTTGTGTTTGCGCTAGACATAGCGTATTCCGTGATGGCCAAAACATATATGGTGTCATATTCTTTCAATTTTTTAATAATGTATTTAATGGTGCTCCGTGGGATGTTCAAAGTTTCAGATATTTTTTTATAACCCAACCCTGATCTGTACTTCTCCATAACTTTGTCCCTGACCTGTTTGGAGAGCTCCTTGGTCTTCATGGTGCCACTTGCTTGGTGGTGCCGCTTGCTTAGTGGTGTTGCAGACTCTGGGGCCTTTCAGAACAGGTGTATATATATATATACACTAATGTAGTGGTATACTACCAATAACTAATGTAGTATTAATGTATGGAGCGGTATACTACTGATAACTACTGCAGTATTAATGTATGGAGTGGTATACTGCCAATATGTATGGAAAATATATAATAATAATATTATTATGTTTTTGTGCATGCCTGTTAGCTAGCAGTTTCTTACTGGCGACAAAAAAACAGATGATTGCCATCCTTCCTTCGAGTCATTACTCAATTATTTAATGTAACAAATCAAATAATAAACCTTGTAAACAATTCATGGTCATTCATGGTAATTCATGGTAATTCATGGTAATTCGTGGTAATTCGTGGTAAGCTCGAAAACAATTAATTTAGAATCTGCATTTATTTGAAACGGCTGTTTATTTGCTGAAATACGTGCCGTTGTCCCAGCGATTAAAATGGACAGGCGGCTGTTTGAGAAGTTTTACGGTACGTAGCTAGTATTAGGTAGTATGTAGCAGCATAGTATGTCATGAATGATGAGGCGTAGTACATACGTGTACAGGCCATGTTGGGCGGGTCACTGTCTCTCCTGTAGTATCCCTCCTCACAGGTACAGGCTACGGAACCCTGGACTCTGGTGAAGCTGTGAGGAGGACATTTACTGCAGGCAGGGGTCTGCAGCACCGATCGGAAGAAACCTGCTCTGCAGACTGGAGACGGGAGAGAGATGAGGAGAGGGAGGTTAGACTGGACTCTAGTGAAGCTGTTACGAGAACATTCAATGCAGCACAGACCAGAATAAACCTGCTTTACACAGTGTAGAGAGAGAGAAGTAGGTGGTTAGATTTACCCTGCACACTGAAGATGAGAGAAGTTTCAATGTGTAAGACATTACTGACAATTTGTTCAGGTTTGTACTTTTAGTGAGCAATACATTTTGTCAATCCGTACATCTAGAATGTGGTTTATAACTCAAGGCACCAGTAGTTATTGGTAGTATAACTCAAGGCACCAGTAGTTATGGGTAGTATAACTCAGGCACCAGTAGTTATGGGTAGTATGACTCAGGCACCAGTAGTTATGGGTAGTATAACTCAAGGCACCAGTACTTATTGGTAGTATAACTCAGTAGTTATTGGTAGTATAACTCAGGCACCAGTAGTTATTGGTAGTATAACTCTGGCACCAGTAGTTATTGGTAGTATAACTCTGGCACCAGTAGTTATTGGTAGTATAACTCTGGCACCAGTAGTTATTGGTAGTATAACTCTGGCACCAGTAGTTATTGGTAGTATAACTCTGGCACCAGTAGTTATTGGTAGTATAACTCTGGCACCAGTAGTTATTGGTAGTATAACTCTGGCACCAGTAGTTATTGGTAGTATAACTCTGGCACCAGTAGTTATTGGTTGTATAACTCAGGCACCAGTAGTTATTGGTAGTATAACTCAGGCACCAGTAGTTATTGGTAGTATAACTCAGGCACCAGTAGTTATTGGTAGTATAACTCTGGCACCAGTAGTTATTGGTAGTATAACTCTGGCACCAGTAGTTATTGGTAGTATAACTCTGGCACCAGTAGTTATTGGTAGTATAACTCTGGCACCAGTAGTTATTGGTAGTATAACTCTGGCACCAGTAGTTATTGGTAGTATAACTCTGGCACCAGTAGTTATTGGTAGTATAACTCAGTAGCTATTGGTAGTATAACTCTGGCACCAGTAGTTATTGGTAGTAAAACTCAGGCACCAGTAGTTATTGGTAGTATAACTCAGTAGTTATTGGTAGTAAAACTCAGGCACCAGTAGTTATTGGTAGTATAACGCAGTAGTTATTGGTAGTATAACTCAAGGCACCAGTAGTTATTGGTAGTATAACTCAGGCACCAGTAGTTATTGGTAGTATAACTCAGGCACCAGTAGTTATTGGTAGTATAACTCAGGCACCAGTAGTTATTGTTAGTATAACTCTGGCACCAGTAGTTATTGTTAGTATAACTCTGGCACCAGTAATTATTGGTAGTATAACTCAGTAGTTATTGGTAGTATAACTCAGACAGTAGTTATTGGTAGTATAACTCAGGCACCAGTAGTTATTGGTAGTATAACTCAGGCACCAGTAGTTATTGGTAGTATAACTCAGGCACCAGTAGTTATTGGTAGTATAACTCAGGCACCAGTAGTTATTGGTAGTATAACTCAGGCACCAGTAGTTATTGGTAGTATAACTCAGGCACCAGTAGTTATTGGTAGTATAACTCAGGCACCAGTAGTTATTGGTAGTATAACTCAGGCACCAGTAGTTATTGGTAGTATAACTCAGGCACCAGTAGTTATTGGTAGTATAACTCAGGCACCAGTAGTTATTGGTAGTATAACTCAGGCACCAGTAGTTATTGGTAGTATAACTCAGTAGTTATTGGTAGTATAACTCAGGCACCAGTAGTTATTGGTAGTATAACTCAGGCACCAGTAGTTATTGGTAGTATAACTCAGGCACCAGTAGTTATTGGTAGTATAACTCAGTAGTTATTGGTAGTATAACTCAGGCACCAGTAGTTATTGGTAGTATAACTCAGGCACCAGTAGTTATTGGTAGTATAACTCAGGCACCAGTAGTTATTGGTAGTATAACTCAGGCACCAGTAGTTATTGGTAGTATAACTCTGGCACCAGTAGTTATTGGTAGTATAACTCTGGCACCAGTAGTTATTGGTAGTATAACTCAGGCACCAGTAGTTATTGGTAGTATAACTCAGGCACCAGTAGTTATTGGTAGTATAACTCAGGCACCAGTAGTTATTGGTAGTATAACTCTGGCACCAGTAGTTATTGGTAGTATAACTCAGGCACCAGTAGTTATTGGTAGTATAACTCAGGCACCAGTAGTTATTGGTAGTATAACTCAGGCACCAGTAGTTATTGGTAGTATAACTCAGGCACCAGTAGTTATTGGTAGTATAACTCAAGGCACCACCAATAATTACCAACGGTCTCCAATACTGTCATGTTACAAGACCACAAATAGGGTTGATAAATTACAAAGACATCAATTAGACATGTGACTGTCAGATAGACAGCGCTGCGTGACTGTCAGATAGACAGCGCTGCGTGACTGTCAGATAGACAGCCCTGCGTGACTGTCAGATAGACAGCGCTGCGTGACTGTCAGATAGTCAGCGCTGCGTGACTGTCAGATAGTCAGCGCTGCGTGACTGTCAGATAGTCAGCGCTGCGTGACTGTCAGATAGACAGCGCTGCGTGACTGTCAGATAGACAGCGCTGCGCCGACTGTCAGATAGACAGCGCTGCGCCGACTGTCAGATAGACAGCGCTGCGCCGTCTGTCAGATAGACAGCGCTGCGCCGTCTGTCAGATAGACAGCGCTGCGCCGTCTGTCAGATAGACAGCGCTGCGCCGTCTGTCAGATAGACAGCGCTGCGCCGTCTGTCAGATAGACAGCGCTGCGCCGTCTGTCAGATAGACAGCCCTGCGCTGTCTGTCAGATAGACAGCGCTGCGTGACTGTCAGATAGACAGCGCTGCGTGACTGTCAGATAGACAGCGCTGCGTGACTGTCAGATAGACAGCGCTGCGTGACTGTCAGATAGACAGCCCTTCGCTGTCTGTCAGATAGACAGCGCTGCGTGACTGTCAGATAGACAGCCCTGCGTGACTGTCAGATAGACAGCCCTGCGTGACTGTCAGATAGGTTATGTAAATCTACTATCCCCAATAGGACAAAAGTTGATCTATTCTACGTGAAAAATAAATATTCCAAAAATAGTCAGCGATAGATCCTAAATTAATACAACCACTAGCATTAAAAATATATATATAATTTAAGCAATGAGGCTGACGCAACAGATCTGAACATTAACTTTAAAATGTTGATAAACTATTGGACTATTTCTTCACATTATAAGTGCAGCAATGCTCACACAGCAGTAGGCTATGAGTGTGAATGTTCCTAAATGCAATTAATTAGCGGCAAAACACCATCCTCAAAAGTGACCGCAAATTCAATTATGCATGTAATGCATTTGTTCTACAGGTACATTTATATGGTGAACATTAATCTTCCTCAACCTTGAAACTCACGCGCTGCTTATGTACGCCAGTTAGACTCTACACCTGAGGAGTGATACTAACCTGATGTAGGCCAGTTAGACTCTACACCTGAGGTGTGATACTAACCTGATGTAGGCCAGTTAGACTCTACACCTGAGGTGTGATACTAACCTTATTAAAACATATAGGACTATGGGCTACAAACCTTATTAAAACATATAGGACTATGGGCTACTAACCTTAAACATATAGGACTATGGGCTAGGATACATGAGGTGTGATACTAACCTTATTTAAACATATAGGACTATGGGCTACTAACCTTATTTAAACATATAGGACTATAGGCTAGGATACATGAGGTGTGATACTAACCTTATTAAACATATAGGACTATGGGCTACTAACCTTATTTAAACATATAGGACTATGGGCTACTAACCTTATTTAAACATATAGGACTATGGGCTACTAACCTTATTTAAACATATAGGACTATGGGCTACTAACCTTATTTAAACATATAGGACTATGGGCTACTAACCTTATTTAAACATATAGGACTATGGGCTACTAACCTTATTAAACATATAGGACTGTGGGCTACTAACCTTATTAAAACATATAGGACTATGGGCTACTAACCTTATTAAAACATATAGGACTATGGGCTACTAACCTTTTTAAACATATAGGACTATGGGCTACTAACCTTATTAAAACATATAGGACTATGGGCTACTAACCTTATTAAACATATAGGACTATGGGCTACTAACCTTATTTAAACATATAGGACTATGGGCTACTAACCTTATTAAAACATATAGGACTATGGACTACTAACCTTATTAAACATATAGGACTATGGGCTACTAACCTTATTAAACATATAGGACTATGGGCTACTAACCTTATTAAAACATATAGGACTATGGGCTACTAACCTTATTTAAACATATAGGACTATGGGCTACTAACCTTATTAAACATATAGGACTATGGGCTACTAACCTTATTTAAACATATAGGACTATGGGCTACTAACCTTATTAAAACATATAGGACTATGGACTACTAACCTTATTAAACATATAGGACTATGGGCTACTAACCTTATTAAACATATTAGGACTATGGGCTACTAACCTTATTAAACATATTAGGACTATGGGCTACTAACCTTATTAAAACATATAGGACTATGGGCTACTAACCTTATTAAAACATATAGGACTATGGGCTACTAACCTTATTAAACATATAGGACTATGGGCTACTAACCTTATTTAAACATATAGGACTATGGGCTACTAACCTTATTAAAACATATAGGACTATGGGCTACTAACCTTATTAAAACATATAGGACTATGGGCTACTAACCTTATTAAACATATAGGACTATGGGCTACTAACCTTATTAAAACATATAGGACTATGGGCTACTAACCTTATTAAACATATAGGACTATGGGCTACTAACCTTATTAAACATATAGGACTATGGGCTACTAACCTTATTAAACATATAGGACTATGGGCTACTAACCTTATTAAAACATATAGGACTATGGGCTACTAACCTTATTAAACATATAGGACTATGGGCTACTAACCTTATTAAACATATAGGACTATGGGCTACTAACCTTATTAAAACATATAGGACTATGGGCTACTAACCTTATTTAAACATATAGGACTATGGGCTACTAACCTTATTAAACATATAGGACTATGGGCTACTAACCTTATTAAAACATATAGGACTATGGGCTACTAACCTTATTAAACATATAGGACTATGGGCTAGGATACATGAGGTATGCGAGTTGCCTTACTGCACATAATTCACACGTGATAATACAAAATTCACAAGTAATTCACTAGTTCCTGCCAAGGCAGCAGCTACTCTTCCTGGGGTCAAGCAAAATTAAAGGCAGATTAGCTGCTGCCTTGGCAGGAACAAATGGGGATCCATAATAAACCCCAGGAAGAGTAGCTGCTGCCTTGACTGGAACTAATGGGGATCCATAATAAACCCCAGGAAGAGTAGCTGCTGTCTTGACTGGAACTAATGGGGATCCATAATAAACCCCAGGAAGAGTAGCTGCTGCCTTGGCAGGAAGTAATGGGGATCCACAATAAACCCCAGGAAGAGTAGCTGCTGCCTTGGCAGGAACTAATGGGGATCCATAATAAACCCCAGGAAGAGTAGCTGCTGCCTTGGCAGGAAGTAATGGGGATCCGTAATAAATACAGATAACATGGCGACATTGCATTGCTTTTCCCTATGTGCCACGCAGGCATCAGTATAGTATTTTGTGTACTGAAATATTTCCTCTACGTTTTACCTCAGCAATACAGGAAAAACTGTCAATAATCTATAGAATCCATGATTCCATTTCACATAAACTCTGCTACTCCCCTCTCACATTGTCTATTGAGTTTCCTAACTGACCTTGACCACGTCCCAAATTACACCCTATTTCTAGTGCGCTGCTTTTGACTTGAGCTCAAAATGGGTGAATAGGGTGCCATTTGTGATGCACACATCTTCGTCTGAGTGACCCTGCATGGCAGGCGATGTGACGATGTGCGGATCTTCTGTCAGGGCAAGCCTCTACTCCTGCTACAAGAGCCCCCCTCTCCAAATCCCAGGGTTAATCTACCACAGGCTCTGACCTCGCAATACCATTAACCTGCCTGCTGCATTGCTGCCCTGCCATCCACTGTGAACAGACAACCTTGTGTCCCAAACGGAACCCTATATCCTATACTAGTGCACTACTTTTGATAGGGCTCTGGTCTAAAGTAGTGCACTGTATAGGGAATAGGCTGCCATTTGGTATGCAGACAGTGACTCACATGTCATTCCTCAAACACCGCAAACAAGCCTCTGGTAATGGCAATGGGCTCTTATCTTCTCCTCTCTGTCTCTACTCTGGATAGCGAGGCTGGGAGGATGGGAGACTAGGAGGCTGGGAGGCTAGGAGGCTGGGAGGCTGGGAGGCTAGGAGGCTAGGAGGATGGGAAGCTGGGAGGCTAGGAGGATGGGAAGCTGGGAGGATGGGAGGCTGGGAGGATGGGAGGCTGGGAGGCTAGGAGGCTGGGAGGCTAGGAGGATGGGAAGCTGGGAGGCTAGGAGGATGGGAGGCTAGGAGGATGGGAGGCTAGGAGGCTCGGAGGCTGGGAGGATGGGAGGCTAGGAGGCTAGGAGGATGGGAGGCTAGGAGGCTGAGAGGATGGGAGGCTAGGAGGCTGGGAGGATGGGAGACTAGGAGGATGGGAGACTGGGAGGCTAGGAGGATGGGAGGCTGGGAGACTGGGAGGATGGGAGGCTAGGAGAATGGGAGGCTAGGAGGCTGGGAGGCTGGGAGGATGGGAGGCTGGGAGGATGGGAGGCTGGGAGGCTGGGAGGATGGGAGGCTGGGAGGATGGGAGGCTGGGAGGCTAGGAAGATGGGAGGATGGGAGGCTAGGAGGCTGGGAGACTGGGAGGACGGGAGGCTGGGAGGCTGGGAGG
>NC_042971.1:62271390-62313890 GCF_901001165.1 Salmo trutta
TCAGACTATTGTCAATTTAATCTAGTCTTTAGGCTAACTCTTATTATATATGAAATTAGTTTAGGTGTAGTTTCAGGGTAGTTTGGGTGTAGTTTGGGTATCGTTTAGCTGTAGTTTCAAATGGGCCGCTGTACAGGCTTGACTGGCAACGTTTGTTTCCCTTCGCTCATCAACTCTGATAGAGTCAAGGATATGTTTAGCATTATTCTAAATGCCTATTGCAACACATAGCATATTTTCGTTTCCCTTTCAATACATTTGATTAGTAATAGAGTTATGGTAAAAAATACAGTCCTGTATACAGTCCTGTAACAGCTTCTTTTAACAAAGTAAAACGTCAAAGAGAATGGTATCAACCCGCAAGGCGCGAGGTCAAATTATTAACATCAGCGCCAACGATGATAAGAGAATGGTATCAACCCGCAAGGCACGAGGTCAAATTATTAACATGAGCGCCAACGATGATAAGAGAATGGTATCAACCCGCAAGGCGCGAGGTCAAATTATTAACATGAGCGCCAACGATGATAAGAGAATGGTATCAACCCGCAAGGCACGAGGTCAAATTATTAACATGAGCGCCAACGATGATAAGAGAATGGTATCAACCCGCAAGGCGCGAGGTCAAATTATTAACATGAGCACCAACGATGATAAATAGGCATAACACAAACTCAGCATTACACTATTGTCATTCTTAATTAATTCAACCTCTTCACCCTCCTTATCATTCACTTAGGCCTCATTTAAATTAAATTGTAAAGTAATGTGCACAATTATCTCCCATTCATCCATTTGTCATTTATTCAGTGAGGAGAGAGAGAGACACATTAGTGCCTGGCTGGGTACCAACGTCCTACAGCACATTGTCTTGGAGCCTGGCTGGGTACCAACGTCCTACAGAACATTGTCTTGGAGCCTGGCTGGGTACCAACGTCCTACAGCACATTGTCTTGGAGCCTGGCTGGGTATCAACGTCCTACAGCACATTGTCTTGGAGCCTGGCTGGGTACCAACGTCCTACAGCACATTGTCTTGGAGCCTGGCTGGGTACCAACGTCCTACAGCACATTGTCTTGGAGCCTGGCTGGGTACCAACGTCCTACAGCACATTGTCTTGGAGCCTGGCTGGGTACCAACATCCACATTGTCTTGGAGCCTGGCTGGATACCAACGGCCTACAGCACATTGTCTTGGAGCCTGGCTGGGTATCAACGTCCTACAGCACATTGTCTTGGAGCCTGGCTGGGTATCAACGTCCTACAGCACATTGTCTTGGAGCCTGGCTGGGTACCAACATCCTACAGCACATTGTCTTGGAGCCTGGCTGGGTATCAACGTCCTACAGCACATTGTCTTAGAGCCTGGCTGGGTATCTGCGTCCTACAGAACATTGTCTTGGAGCCTGGCTGGGTATCTGCGTCCTACAGAACATTGTCTTGGAGCCTGGCTGGGTATCTGCGTCCTACAGAACATTGTCTTGGAGCCTGGCTGGATACCAACGTCCTACAGAACATTGTCTTGGAGCCTGGCTGGATACCAACGTCTTACAGAACATTGTCTTGGAGCCTGGCTGGGTACCAACGTCCTACAGAACATTGTCTTGGTCGGTTAAGTTGGGAATAGGTGTGAAAAAACAGGTTAAAAAGCTTTAAATACTTTTCTGTTTGTTATTTCAAAATTCTGACTGAGCAGCGTAAAATACAAACATTTAGGAAAAGTCAGGGAAGGAGCAGGACGTTACAATTTTTGGGGGCTGATTTATTTTATTTACAAAATCAAACGGCAGTGGATGTTGGCCTGTGGCAGTTCTAGTCTTTAACCGGTTAACATTCACCTCATGCTCCTAGACCTTAGTGCTGCTTTTTATACCATCGATCACCACATTATTTAGGAAAGATTGGAATCTGTAATTGGCCTACGTGGACAAGTTCTTGCCTGGTTTAAATCCTATCTGTCGGGAAGGTATCAATTAGTCTCTGTGGATGGTTTGTCCTGTGAGAATCAATGGTAGGTTTTAGTATTCCTTAAGGTTCCATTCTGTGACCACTATTGTTTTAACTATATAAGCTACCACTTGGTGATGGCGTTGGGAAACACAATGTTAACTTTTAATGCTATGCAGACGACACAAAACTGTACACTTTGAAGAAACATGGTGAAACCCCAAAATTGCCTACACTGGAAGCCTGTGTTTCAGACATAAGTGGATGGCGGATTTAAAAAAGAAAACATTTAAACTTGGACAAAACAGTGATGTTAGTTCTATGTCCCAAGAAACAAAGAAATCTGCTGTCTGATTTGAAAATGAATCTTGATGGTTGTACAGTTGTCTCAAATAAAACTGTGAAGGAGTTCGTCGTTACTCTGGACTAGGGTTGCAAAGGGTCGGAAACTTTCCGGTAAATTTCCAGCATTTTTCCGGAAATTTTCCATGGGAAGTTAACCTCTTATGGCTAGGGGGCAGTATTTTCACGTCTGGATAAAAAACGTACCCGATTTAATCTGATTATTAGTCCTGCCCAGAAACTGGAATATGCATATAATTATTAGCTTTGGAGAGAAAACACTCCAAAGTTTCTGAAACTGTTTGAATGGTGTCTGTGAGTATAACAGAACTCCTATGGCAGGCAAAAACCTGAGATGCTTCTGTTCAGGAAGTACCCTGTCTGAACATTTCTTGCCCTTCTTTATTATCTCTATCGTTTACAAAGGATCTCTGCTCTTACGTGACACTTCGCACGTCTCCAATGAGGTCTCATAGCCCGGGAAAAACAGGAATGACGTAATTCAAAGCCCTGGCTGAAACAAAGGAGAGCAAAAGCTAAGTGGTCACTCAATGGACTAAGCCTTAGGCGCGTGACACGCCCCGCCCCCGGCTTTCGGTTTTTTCCTCAGTTTACAGACAGGCAGATTCCCGCTCGGAATATTATCGCTTCTCTATGAGATAAATTGCATAAAAATTGGTTTTAAACAGCGGTTGACATGCTTCGAAGTACGGTAATGGAATATTTAGAAATTTTTTGTCATATTTTGCGTCATGCTCGTGGCCGAGATTTAGCGTTGGGATAGTGTCTAGAACGCACGAACAAAACGTCTTGATGGAACATAACGATGGATTATTTGGGACCAAACCTACATTTGTTATTGAATTAGAAGTCCTGGCAGTGTATTCTGACGAAGAACAAGCAAGGTAAGAACATTTTTCTTATAGGAAATGTGATTTTGGTGAAGGCTAAACTTGCAGGGTGTCTAAATAGCTAGCCCTGTAATGCCGGGCTATGTACTTAGATTATTGCAAAATGTGCTTCATCCGAAAAGCTATTTTAAAATCGGACATATCGAGTGCATAGAGGAGTTCTGTATCTATAATTCTTAAAATAATTGTTATGCTTTTTGTGAACGTTTATCGTGAGTAATTTAGTAAAATCACCGGAAGTGTTCGGTGGGAATGCTAGTTCTGAACGTCACATGCTAATGTAAAAAGCTGGTTTTTGATATAAATATGAACTTGATTGAACAGACATGCATGTATTGTATAACATAATGTCCTAGGTGTGTCATCTGATGAAGATCATCAAAGGTTAGTGCTGCATTTAGCTATGGTTTGGGTTTATGTGACATGATATGCTAGCTTGAAAAATGGGTGTCTGAATATTTCTGGCTGGGTACTCTGCTGACATATTCTAATGTTTTGCTTTCGCTGTAAAGCCTTTTTGAAATTGGACAGTTTGGTTAGATAAAGGAGAGTCTTGTCTTTAAATAGCTGTAAAATAGTCATATGTTTGAAAAATGGAAGTTTTCGATTTTAGAGGAGTTTGAATTTCGCGCCCCGCCCATCATTGGATATTGGAGCAATCGTTCTGCTAGCGGAACGTGTAGATGTAAGAGGTTTTAAGCCCGGGAATATGGGGAATAAATTTTTTTTTAAAAAGTTAGCTCATAACTGAACCTTTTTTGTGGGATACACATAAGACAATTCTAGGTCTTGTGGCATATTTTTGTTAAAATTTCCACAATTCATGCACAGTGCACTCTTCCATCACATGCACAGCTGAATTTCAAGATCTTGCACACTAATGAGATGCTATTGAGCCCACACTACTACACTGTCTGAGCCAAGGACTACATGCTTTCTGGTAAGTTTTGATTACATTACTGGGTGGGGTGAATATATTTTATTTGATATCCATGATTTTTTGTTAACTAGCAAATAGTAGCCTACAGCAAAGTGTGTTTAAATCATTTAGCCTGCTAACTGAGGAGTGTTAATTCACCTGTTTCCATACATGTTTCACTGTAAAACATTTATCTTACAAAGGAGTTGTTTAATCTAACAGCTTAACTGTTTATCTGTACATGGGTTTTTTTTTACAAAAGAAATCTAATTTTGACAGGAAAATGCCACGGGCACTATCTGATGCGTGGAGACATTTCACTGCAGCTAATGTAGAAGGGAAAGCTGTGTACATTTGCAAATAATGTGCCAAATCATATGTGAAGAATACAACAAAGATGCAGAATCATCTGGTGAAGCGCATAAAGTTCCCTCAGTGCTCACAACAAGCAACCTGACATAAGTCCCTCTACTTCTCTTCGAGATGAAAATGATGAATCAGACACAGTATCTATAGCAACAGCTCATGGTCCTCCTGGAATCAGAATATTATTTTTTTACTCAATGGAGGAACATAGTCAGAGAAATGCTGATGAATGTCTTGCTCGAGCTGTGTATGCAACTGGTTCACCTCTGATGCTCACAGGCAATGTGTATTGGAAGAGATTTCTGAATGTTCTTCACCCAGCATACACCCCTCCAACCAGACATGCTTCATCTACTCATTTGCTGGATGCAGAATTCAACAGAATTAAAGTGAAGGTCAAGCAAATCATAGAGAAAGCAGACTGTATTGCAATCATCTCTGATGGGTGGTCGAATGATCGTGGGCAAGGAATAATTAACTACATCATCTCCACCCCTCAACCAGTATTCGACAAGAGCACAGACACAAGGGACAACAGACACACCGATCTCTACATTGCAGATGAGCTGAAGGCAGTCATCAATGACCTTGGACCACTGAAGGTACGTATTTGCACTAGTGACAGACAATGCTGCGAACATGATGGCTGCTTGGTCTAAAATGGAGGAGTCCTACCCTCACATCACACCCATTGGCTGTGCTGCTCATGCATTGAATCTGCTCATCAATGACATCATGGCACTGAAAACAATGGATACACTCCACAAGAGAGCCATCAAGTTATAGCAACAATCTACCTCACCAAGCAAGGTGAGAAGAATAAGAGCACCACATTGAAGCTGCCCAGCAACACCCGTTGGGGTGGTGTTGTCATCATGTTTGACAGTCTCCTGGAGGGGAAGGAGTCTCTCCAAGAAATGGCCATATCACAGTCTGCTGATACGGACAGCCCCATCAAGAGGATACTTCTGGATGATATATTTTGGGAGACAGTGGTAAGCAGCCTGAAACTTCTGAAACCTACAGCAGTAGCCATTGTACGGATTGAGGGACACAATGACATCCTGTCTGATGTTCAGACTCCGCTTGCAAATGTAAGAGAAATGATCCGTACTGCCCTGCCCACTTCACTGTTGCTCCAAGCAGAGGAAACCGCAGTTCTGAAATACATCAAAAAGCGTGAAGACTTCTGCCTGAAGCCCATACACTCCGCAGAGTACATGTTGGACCCCAAGTATGCTGGCAAGAGCATCCTGTCTGGTGCAGAGATCAACAAGGCCTATAGTGTCATCACTACCATGTCTCGCCACCTTGGCCTGGATGAGGGCAAGGTTCTTGGCATTCTGGCGAAGTACATTTCTAAGCAAGGGCTTTGGGATGGAGATGCAATATAGCAGACCTGCCAACATATCTAAATACGGCTGCTAGAATCTTGACTATTTGATCATAGTACTCCAGTGCTAGCCTCTCTACACTAGCTTCCTGTTAAGGCTAGGGCTGATTTCAAGGTTTTGCTGCTAACCTACCAAGCATTACATGACTTGCTCCTACCTATTTCTCCGATTTGGTTCTGCCATACATACCTAGACGCAGGCCTCCTTATTGTGCCTAGAATTTCTAAACAAAAAGCTGGAGGCAGGGATTTCTCCCATGCAGCTACATTTTTATGCAATGGTCTGCCTATCCATGTGAGAGTTGCAGACTCGGTCTCGACCTTTAAGTTTTTACTGAAGACTCATCTCTTCAGTAGGTCCTATGATTGAGTGTAGTCTGGCCCAGGGGTAAAGGCGAACGGCAAGGCAATGGAGTGACGAACCATCCTTGCTGTCTCTGCCTGGCCGGCTCCCCTATCGCCGCTGGGATTCTCTGCCTCTGACCCTTTTACAGGGCTGAGTCACTGACTTGCTCGCTTTCTTCCATCCTTCCTGTACTCGGGCTCGTGCGGTGGGGGAGATCTTCGTGGGCTATACTCAGCCTTGTCTCTGGGTAGAAAGTTAGTGATCTGTTGACATCCCATTGGTGGAGTCGGGGCTGTGCTTTGCCAAAGTGAGTAGGGTTATATCTACCCCCCCCCCCATCTCAGTCTCCTGTATCTATGCTGCAATAGTCTATATGCCAGGGGGCTAGGGTCAGTCTGTTATATCTGGGGTAATTCTCTGTCTTATCTGGTGTAATTCTCCTGTCTTATCTGGTGTAATTCTCCTGTCTTATCTGGTGTAATTCTCCTGTCTTATCTGGTGTAATTCTCCTGTCTTATCTGGGGTAATTCTCCTGTCTTATCTGGGGTAATTCTCCTGTCTTATCTGGGGTAATTCTCCTGTCTTATCTGGGGTAATTCTCCTGTCTTATGTTGTGTAATTCTCCTGTCTTATCTGGTGTCTTGTGTGATCTTAGGTATGCTCCCTCTAATTCTCCTCTCTCTCTCTTTCCCCTCCCGGAATGACCTGTATCGGGACTACCTGACCTAATGACTCCTGGCTGTCCCCAGTCCACCTGGTCATGCTGCTGATCCAGTTTCTGCTGTTTTGCCTGTGGCTATGGAACCCTGACCTGTTCACCAGAAGTGCTACCTTGTCATGCCGCTGCTTCAGTTTCAACCTGCTACCTTGCCCCGGACCTGCTGTTTTCGACCTTCTCTCTCCCTCTCCCTCCCTCTCCCTCTCTACCACACCGGCTGTCTCGATCTCTGAATGCTCGGCTATGAAAACCCAACTGACATTAACTCCCGGTGTGCTGACCTCTTGCACCCTCTACAACCACTGTGATTATTATTTGACCCTGCCGGCCTTTCTGAATGTTTGAACACCTTGAAGAAGGATCTGGCCTTAATGGCCATGTACTCTTATCTCCACAGTCAGAAGAGGACTTTTCACCCCTCAGAGCCTGGTTCCTGTCTAGATTTCTTAATAGGTTCCTCCCTTTCTAGGGAGTTTTTCCTAGCAACTGTGCTTCTACATATGCATTGCTTGCTGTTTGAGGTTTTAGGCTGGGTTTCTGTATAAGCACTTTGTGACAAATGCTGATGTAAAAATGGCTCTATAAATACATTTGATTGATTGACTTCTTGGCGCGTACTCAGAGCATGTGCTGACCAGCTGGCAAGTGTCTTCACTGACATTTTCAACCTCTCCCTGACCCAGTCTGTAACACCTACATGTTTCAAGCAGACCACCATAGTCCCTGTGCCCAAGGACGCCAAGGTAACCTGCCTAAATGACTGTAGCCCAATAGCCCTCACATGTGCAGCCACGAATTGCTTTGAAAGGTTGGTAACATCAACACCATCATCCCAGACACCCTGGACGCACTCCAATTTGCATACCGCCCCAACAGTTCCACAGATGATGCAATCTATAAAGCACTCCATACTGCCCTCTCCCACCTGGACAAGAGGAATACCTATGTGAGAATGCTGTTCACTGACTACAGCTCAGCGTTCAACACCATAGTGCCTCATCACTAAGCTCAGGACTCTGGGACTGAACACTTCCGTCTTCAACTGGATCCTGGGCTTCCTGATGGGCCGCCCCCAGGTGGTAAGGGTAGGTAACAACCCGTCTGCCACGATAACCCTCACCACGGGGGCCCCTCAGGGGTGCGTGCTCAGACCCCTCCTGTAGTCCCTGTTCACCCACAACTGCGTGGCGGCGGAAGACTCCAACATCATTATTAAGATGGCTGACGCCATAACGTTGTTGAACTGATCACTGACGACAATGAGACAGTCTATAGGGAGGAGGTCAATGACCTGGCAGTGTGGTGCCAGGACAACAACCTCTCCCTCAACGTCAGCAACACGTAAGAGCTGGATGTTTACTACAGGAAACAGAGGCACGACAACGCTTTCTCCCCCCTCCGGAGGATGAAAAGATTTGGCATGGGCCTAAGATCCTCAAAAAGTTAATGAACACATTGTTTATTTTTTTATTTAATCTTTATTTAACTAGGCATGTCAGTTATGTACAAATTCTTATTTACAATGACGGCCTACACCTGCTAAATCTGGACAACGCTGATGCCAACTGCTTGGCATTTGACCGCAAGGCGTTACAGAAGGTAATGCACACGGCCAGTACATCACTGGGGCCGAATTTCCTGCCATCCGGGGACCTCTATACCAGGCGGTGTCAGAGGAAGGCCCTAAAAATTGTCAAAGACTCCAGCCACCCAAGTCATAGACTTGTCACTGCTCCTGCACGTTAACGATGCACCAAGTCTAGAACCAGCAGGACCCTGAACAGCTTCAACCCGCAATCCATAAGACTGCTAAATAGTTAGTTAAATAGTTAACCAAATAGCTACCCGGACTATCTGCATTGACCCTTCTTGCACTAACTGTTTTGACTCATCACATTCACTGCTGATACTGTTAATTATCCTATTTCCTAGTCACTTTATTCCTACCTACAGTGCCTTCAGGATGCATTCACACCCCTTGACTTTTTCCCAAATGTGTTGTGTTACCAGGAGTCTACTGTTATTTTACTGCTGCTCTTTAATTATATGTTATTTTTAACTTCTCTTTTTTTTTACTTAACACTTATTTTTCTTAACACTGCATTGTTGGTTAAGGGCTTGTAAATAAGCATTTCACTGTAAGGTCCACACTATACACTATACACTATACACTATACACTCCACACTACACCTGTTGTATTCGGCACATGTGACAAATAAAATGCCATTTGATTTGATGAGACGCTCTACCGAAATGAGATGACACGTTCTCAGTGGGAGGAGCTTAACATGCTGATATTTGTTGCTTACTGCATTAGTTGATACTAACAAGTACGCTCTAACATGTATTTAGTTAGGACACTGTGTTCAGATTAAGGAGACAAGACAGATTTCAGACACAGCCACTCTATCGCTCTAACAAACACACTATACACTACACAAGACTCACTATACCAGACACACACTATACAATACACACTATACAAGACACACTACACAAGACACACTACACAAGACACACTATACACTACACACTATACACCACACTACACACCACACTCTACAGACTACACACTACACACCACACTACACACTACACCATACACACAGAGCCCAGTCCTCTCCCTGTGTGGCGTGCAGAGCATGATGTTGATCACCTGATGGAGTTTGTCAGGGCTGACAGGCAAGAAAACACAGGAGGATCATGGGAGGACTGAGCTCTGTAGTGTGTAGTCTGTAGTGTGTATGGTATAGTGTGTAGTGTGTAGTGTGTATGGTATAGTGTGTAGTGTGTATGGTATAGTGTGTAGTGTGGTGTAGTGTGTAGTGTGGTATATAGTGTGTAGTGTGGTGTATAGTGTGTAGTGTGTAGTATAGTGTGTAGTATAGTGTGTAGTGTGTAGTCTGTAGTCTGTAGTGTGTAGTCTGTAGTGTGTATTGTATAGTGTGTATGGTGTCTTGTGTATTGTGTAGTCTGTATTGTGTAGTGTGTATTGTATAGTGTGTATTGTATAGTGTGTATTGTATAGTGTGTAGTGTGTATTGTATAGTGTGTAGTGTGTATTGTATATTGTGTATTGTGTATTCCCTATATAGCAGAGCTGGTCAGGGAACTCGTCCCAAATGGCAAATTATTGCCTATATAAACTCAACAAAAAAAGAAACGTCCCTTTTTCAGGACCCTGTCTCTCAAAGATAATTCATAAAAATACAAAATAACTTCGCAGATCTTCATTGCAAAGGGTTTAAACACTGTTTCCATTGCTTGTTCCATGAACCATAAACAATTAATGAACATGCAGCTGTGGAACGGTCGTTAAGACACTAACAGCTTCAGACAGACGGTAGGCAATTAAGGTCACAGTTATGAAAACTTAGGACACTAAAGAGGCCTTTCTACTGGCTCTGAAAAACATCAAAAGAAAGATGCCCAGGGTCCCTGCTCATCTGCGTAAACGTGCCTTAGGCATGCTGCAAGGAGGCGTGAGGACTGCAGATGTGGCCAGGGCAATAAATTGCAATGTCCGTACTGTGAGACGCCTAAGACAGCGCTACAGGGAGAAAGGACGGACAGCTGGTCGTCCTCGCAGTGGCAGACCACGTGTTGCAACATCTGCACAGGATCAGTACATCCGAACATCACACCTGCGGGACAGGTACAGGATGGCAACAACAACTGCCCGAGTTACACCAGGAACACACAATCCCCCCATCAGTGCTCAGACTGTCCGCAATAGGCTGAGAGAGGCTGGACTGAGGGCTTGTAGGCCTGTTGTAAGGCAGGTCCTCACCAGACATCACCGGCAACAACGTCGCCTATGGGCACAAACCCACCATCACTGGACCAGACAGGACTGGCAAAAAGTGCTCTTCACTGACGAGTCACGGTTTTGTCTCATCAGGGGTGATGGTCGGATTCGCGTTTATCGTCGAAGGAATGAGCGTTACACCGAGGCCTGTACCCTGGAGCGGGATCGATTTGGAGGTGGAGGGTCCGTCATGTTCTGGGGTGGTGTGTCACAGCATCATCGGACTGAGCTTGTTGTCATTGCAGGCAATCAACGCTGTGTGTTACAGGGAAGACATCCTCCTCCCTCATGTGGTACCCTTCCTGCAGGCTCATCCTGACATGACCCTCCTGCATGACAATGCCACCAGCCATACTGTTTGTTCTGTGCGTGATTTCCTGCAAGACAGGACTGTCAGTGTTCTGCCATGGCCAGCGAAGAGCCCGGATCTCAATCCCATTGAGCACGTCTGGGACCGGTTGGATCGGAGGGTGAGGGCCATTTCCCCCAGAAATGTCTGGGAACCTGCAGGTGCCTTGGTGGATTAGTGGGGTAACATCTCACAGCAACAACTGGCAAATATGGTGCAGTCCTTGAGGAGGAGATGCACTGCAGTACTTAATGCAGCTGGTGGCCACACCAGATACTGACTGTTACCCTCCCCTTTGTTCAAGGACACATTATTCCATTTCTGTTAGTCACATGTCTGTGGAACTTGTTCAGTTTATGTCTCAGTTGTTGAATCTTGTTATGTTCATACAAATATTTACACATGTTTAGCTTGCTGAAAATAAACGCAGTTGACAGTGAGAGGACCTTTCTTTTTTTGCCGAGTTTAGCAGAGCTGGTCAAAAGAGGTGTACTACACAGGGAATAGGATGTACACTACACAGGGAATAGGATGTACACTACACAGGGAATAGGATGTACACTACACAGGGAATAGGGTGCCATTTAGGACGCCTCCAATAAGTGTTTCTCCCATGTCTCCTGACAGAGCGGACGGAATTACAGAGAGGCCGGCGTGGCGTGGTATTCCAACATTCAAACATTACATCTATTTAATTCCCTGCAGCATGCTGCTCCTATCCTCTCCTCTCCTCCCTGCCCCAACACAGCATGCTGCTCCTATCCTCTCCTCCCTGCCCCAACACAGCATGCTGCTCCTATCCTCTCCTCCCTGCCCCAACACAGCATGCTGATCCTATCCTCTCCACTCCTCCCTGCCCCAACACAGCATGCTGCTCCTATCCTCTCCTCCCTGCCCCAACACAGCATGCTGATCCTATCCTCTCCTCTCCTCCCTGCCCCAACACAGCATGCTGATCCTATCCTCTCCTCTCCTCCCTGCCCCAACACAGCATGCTGCTCCTATCCTATCCTCTCCTCCCTGCCCCAACACAGCATGCTGCTCCTATCCTCTCCTCTCCTCTCTGCCCCAACACAGCATGCTGCTCCTATCCTCTCCTCTCCTCCCTGCACCAACACAGCAGGTCCACAACACAGCGGGTCCACAACACAGCAGCTCCACAACACAGCAGGTCCACAACACAGCAGGTCCACAACACAGCAGGTCCACTACACATCAGCTCCACAACACAGCAGCTCCACAACACAGCATGCTGCTCCTATCCTCTTCTCCCTGCACCAACACAGCATGCTGCTCCTATCCTCTCCTCTCCTCCCTGCACCAACACAGCATGCTGCTCCTCTCCTCTCTGCCCCAACACAGCATGCTGCTCCTATCCTCTCCTCTCCTCTCTGCCCCAACACAGCATGCTGCTCCTATCCTCTCCTCTCCTCCCTGCACCAACACAGCAGGTCCACAACACAGCGGGTCCACAACACAGCAGCTCCACAACACAGCAGGTCCACAACACAGCAGGTCCACTACACAGCAGCTCCACAACACAGCATGTCCACAACACAGCAGCTCCACAACACAGCAGCTCCACAACACAACAGGTCCACAACACAACACAGCATGTCCACAACACAGCAGCTCCACAACACAGCAACTCCACAACACAGCAACTCCACAACACAGCAACTCCACAACACAACACAGCAGGTCCACAACACAACACAGCAGGTCCACAACACATCAGCTCCACAACACAGCAGCTCCACAACACAGCAGCTCCACAACACAGCATGCTGCTCCTATCCTCTTCTCCCTGCACCAACACAGCATGCTGCTCCTCTCCTCTCCTCTCCTCCCTGCCCCAACACAGCATGTCCACAACACAGCAGCTCCATAGCAGATCAGGTCCACAACACAGCAGGTCCACTACAAATCAAGTTTTACTTGTCACATGCACTGTAAACAACAGGCGTAGACTGACAGTTGCATGCGGGTCCTTTTCCAACAATGCAGAGTTAAAGATGAAGATTTAAAAAATACAAATAGTGACGAATAGCGAAGAATAAATACAGTGACAAATAACAAATAACAATAACATGGCTATATACAGGGAGTACCAGGTAATAACATGGTTATATACAGGGAGTACCAGGTAGTAACATGGTTATATACAGGAAGTACCAGGTAGTAACATGGCTATATACAGGGAGTACCAGGTAGTAACATGGTTATATACAGGAAGTACCAGGTAATAACATGGCTATATACAGGGAGAACCAGGTAGTAACATGGCTATATACAGGGAGTACCAGGTAATAACATGGCTATATACAGGGAGTACCAAGTAATATGGTTATATACAGGAAGTACCAGGTAATAACATGGCTATATACAGGGAGTACCAGGTAATAACATGGCTATATACAGGTAGTACCAGGTAATAACATGGTTATATACAGGAAGTACCAGGTAATAACATGGCTATATACAGGGAGTACCAGGTAATAACATGGCTATATACAGGGAGTACCAGGTAATAACATGGCTATATACAGGGAGTACCAGGTAATAACATGGTTATATACAGGGAGTACCATGTAATAACATGGGTATATACAGGGAGTACCAGGTAATAACATGGTTATATACAGGGAGTACCAGGTAATAACATGGCTATATACAGGGAGTACCAGTTAATAACATGGCTATATACAGGGAGTACCAGGTAGTAACATGGTTATATACAGGGAGTACCATGTAATAACATGGCTATATAGCCATTCAATGGCCCTACAGCCCTACAACACACTCCACATAGCCCTATAGCCCTACAACACACTCCACATAGCCCTATAGCCCTACAACACACTCCACATAGCCCTATAGCCCTACAACACACTCCACATAGCCCTATAGCCCTACAACACACTCCACATAGCCCTATAGCCATACAACACACTCCACATAGCCCTATAGCCCTACAACACACTCCACATAGCCCTATAGCCCTACAACACACTCCACATAGCCCTATAGCCCTACAACACACTCCACATAGCCCTATAGCCCTACAACACACTCCACATAGCCCTATAGCCCTACATCACACTCCACATAGCCCTATAGCCCAACAACACACTCCACATAGCTCTATAGCCCTATAGCCATACAACACACTCCACATAGCTCTATAGCCCTACAACACACTCCACATAGCTCTATAGCCCTATAGCCATACAACACACTCCACATAGCCCTATAGCTCTATAGCCCTACAACACACTCCACATAGCTCTATAGCCCTATAGCCATACAACACACTCCACATAGCTCTATAGCCCTACAACACACTCCACATAGCTCTATAGCCCTATAGCCATACAACACACTCCACATAGCTCTATAGCCCTACAACACACTCCACATAGCTCTATAGCCATACAACACACTCCACATAGCCCTATAGCCATACAACACACTCCACATAGCTCTATAGCCCTACAACACACTCCACATAGCCCTATAGCCCTACAACACACTCCACATAGCCCTATAGCTCTATAGCTCTATAGCCATACAACACACTCCACATAGCCCTATAGCCCTACAACACACTCCACATAGCCCTATAGCTCTATAGCCCTATAGCCCTACAACACACTCCACATAGCCCTATAGCCCTACAACACACTCCACATAGCTCTATAGCCCTACAACACACTCCACATAGCCCTATAGCTCTATAGCCATACAACACACTCCACATAGCTCTATAGCCCTACAACACACTCCACATAGCTCTATAGCCATACAACACACTCCACATAGCCCTATAGCCCTACAACACACTCCACATAGCCCTATAGCCCTATAGCCATACAACACACTCCACATAGCTCTATAGCCCTACAACACACTCCACATAGCTCTATAGCCATACAACACACTCCACATAGCCCTATAGCCATACAACACACTCCACATAGCTCTATAGCCATACAACACACTCCACATAGCCCTATAGCCATACAACACACTCCACATAGCTCTATAGCCCTACAACACACTCCACATAGCTCTATAGCCCTACAACACACTCCACATAGCTCTATAGCCCTACAACACACTCCTCTATATTGATTAAAATATGAATATCATACAAGTGGATAGCTAATGCCCTGATACATTTAGTGCTCAATTCCCTCACAGCTGAACTGTGAGGTGGACAATAATTGTTTTTGTAAAGTAGACTACACCCTGTCAAAAAAAAAAAAAACTGTAAAGTTTGGCAAAAAAGTAGCCAATTGTCATACTTGAGTAAAAGTAAAGATATCTTAATAGAAAATGACTCAAGTAAAAGTGAAAGTCACCCAGTAAAATACTACTTGAGTAAAAGTCAGAAGTTATTTGTTTTTAAATACACTTAAGTATCAAAAGCATGAATATTTAAAAATTCCTTAAATTAATATTATTATTTTCTTTACTGATAGCCAGTGGCACACTCCAACACTCAGATATAATTTACAAACAAAGCATGTGTTTAGTGAGTCTGCCAGATCAGAGGCAGTAGGGATGACCAGGGATGTTCTCTGTTTAGTGAGTCCTCCAGATCAGAGGCAGTAAGGATGACCAGGGATGTTCTCTGTTTAGTGAGTCCTCCAGATCAGAGGCAGTAGGGATGACCAGGGATGTTCTCTGTTTAGTGAGTCCTCCAGATCAGAGGCAGTGGGGATGACCAGGGATGTTCTCTGTTTAGTGAGTCCTCCAGATCAGAGGCAGTGGGGATGACCAGGGATGTTGTCTTGATAAGTGTGTGAATTGGACCATTGATGCAACCGGTCAGGATGCTCTCGATGGTGCAGTTGTAGAACGTTTTGAGGATCTGGGGATCCATGCCAAATGTTTTCAGTCTCCTGAGGGGGAAAAGGTGTTGTCGTGCCCTCTTCACGACTGTCTTGGTGTGTTTGGACCATGATAGTTTGTTGGTGATGTGGACACCAAGGACCTGGAAACTCTAGACCCGCTCCACTACAGCCCCGTCGATGTTAATGGGGGCCTGTTCGGCCCGCCTTTTCCCGTAGTCCACGATCAGCTCGTTTCTATTGCTCACATTGAGGGAGAGGTTGTTGTCCTGTCACCACATCTGACCTCCTCCCTATAGGCTGTCTCACTGTTGTCGGTGATCAGGCCTACCGCTGTTGTGTCGCCAGCAAACGTAATGATGGTGTTGGAGTCGTGTTTGGCCATGCAGTCGCGAGTGAACAGGGAGTACAGGAGGGGACTAAGCATACATCCCTGAGGGGGCCCAGTGTTGAGGATCAGCATGACCGATGTATTGTTGCCTACCCTTACCACCTGGAGGACGGCCCGTCAGGAAGTCCAGGATCCAGTTTTAGAGGGAGGGGTTTAGTCCCATGGTCCTTAGCTTAGTGATGAGCTTTGTGGGCACTATGGTGTTGAACGCTGAGCTGTAGTCAATGAACAGCATTCTCAAATACAGTTGAAGTCAGAAGTTTACATACACCTAAGCCAAATACATTTAAACTCAGTTTTTCACAATTCCTGACATTTAATCCTAGAAAAATGCCCTGTCTTAGGTCAGTTAGGATCACCACTTTATTTTAAGAATGTGAAATGTCAGAATAATAGTAGAGAGAATGATTTATTTCACCTTTTATTTCTTTCATCACATTCCCAGCGGGTCAGAAGTTTACATACACTCAATTAGTATTTGGTAGTATTGCCTTTAAATTGTTTAACTTGGGTCAAATGTTTTGGGTAGCCTTCCACAAGCTTCCCACAATGTTGGGTGAATTTTGGCCCATTCCTCCTGACAGAGCTGGTGTAACTGAGTCAGGTTTGGAGGCCTCCTTGCTCACACACGCTTTTTCAGTTCTGCCCACACATTTTCTATGGGATTGAGGTCAGGGCTTTGTGATGGCCACTCCAATACCTTGACTTTGTTGTCCTTAAACCATTTTGCCACAACTTTCGAAGTATGCTGGAGTCATTGTCCATTTGGAAGACCCATTTGTGACCAAGCTTTAACTTCCTGACTGATGTCTTGAGATGTTGCTTCAATATATCCACATTAATTTCCCTCATCATTATGATGCCATCTATTTTGTGAAGTGCACCAGTCCCTCCTGCAGCAAAGCACCCCCACAACATGATGCTGCCACCTCCGTGCTTCACATTTGGGATGGTGTTCTTCGGCACATCACAACTACCACCGTCGTGTCGTCGGCAAACATAATAATGGTGTTGGAAGTCGTGCGAGGCCAAACAGTCATGGGTGAACAGGGAGTACAGGAGGGGACTAAGCAGGCGTGTTGAGGGGTCACCGTATTGAGAGCCAGTGTGGGGGATGTGTCGTTCCTTACCCTCACCACCTAGGGGTGTCTCATCAGGATGCCCAGTATCAGGTTGCAGAGGGAGGTGTTTAGACCCAGGGTCTTTAGCTTAGTGATCAGCTTGGAGGGCACTATGGTGTTGAACACTGAGCTGTAGTCAATGAACATCATTCTCACGTAGGTGTTCCTTTTGTCCAGGTGGGAAAGGACAGTGTGGAGTGCAATAGAGATGGCGTCATCTGTGGATCTTTTGGGGCAGTACGCAAATTGGAGTGTGTCCAGGGTGTCTGGGATGATGGTGTTGATGTAAGCCATGACCAGACTGTCAAAGAATGACATGGCTCGCAGTTGGGTTTCCATTTGTAATCCATGATAGTTTGCAAGACCTGCCACATCCGACGAGCATCAGTAGTAGGATTCTTAGTCCTGTATTGACGCTTTGCCTGTTTGATGGTTCGTCGGAGGGCATTGCGGGATTTCTTATAACCATCTGGGTTAGTGTCCTGCTCCTTGAAAGCATCAGCTCTAGCCTTTAGCTCAGTGTGGATGTTGCCTTTAATCCATGGCTTCTGGTTGGGGTGTGTACGTATGGTCACTGTGGGGATGATGTTGTCGATGCACTTATTGATGAAGCCGGTGAATGATCTGGTGGACTCCTCAATGCCATCGGATGACTCCTGGAACATATTCCAGTCTGTTCTAGTGAAAAGGTCCTGTTGCTGAGCATCTGCTTCATCGGACCAATTAGATATTGAGCGCTTCACTGGTACTTCCTGTTTGAGTTTTTGCTTGTAAGCAGGAATCAAGAGGCTAGAGTTATGGTCAGATTTACTAAATGGAGGGCAAAGGAGAGCTGTGTATGCATCTGTGTGTGGAGTAAAGGTGATCAAGAGGTTTAATTGCTCTAGTTGCACAGGTGACATGCTGGTAGAAATTATGTAAAACAGATTTCAGTTTTCCTGCATTATAATCATCGTCCACTAGGTGCGCCACCTCTGGATGAGCATTTTCTTGTTTGCTTAGAGCTCTATACAGCTGATTGAGCGTGGTCTTAGTGCCAGCATCGGGTTGTGGTGGTAAATAGATAGCTACGAAATATATAGTAAATAGTATGTTCTACAGCTCATCATGAGGTTTTCTAACTTATGCGAGCAGAACCTTGAGACTTACTTAATATTAGTGATCACCAGCACCAGCTGTTGTTAATAAAAGGAGACACACACCACCCCTTGAGCTTACCCAACACTGACGTTATGTTCTACCGATATATAGGAAAACCAGCTAGATTATTATCCATGACCGTGTTCAGCTTCCAAGAAACATAGGATATTACTACTACTACATATATAGTTTTATCCCGACACTCTGAAGAGAAAGAGACGGTGATATAGAAGCCGGCGTGCAAGTCGCCGGATGAAACTGTTGGCGAACGTACAATCACTGGAGAAAAAAAACTGGACGACCTCCGCTGGAGACTATCATATGAACGGGACATGAACTGTAGCAGTAGTAGTAGCAGCAGCAGCAGCAGCAGTAGTAGTAGTAGTAGAAGTAGGAGCAGAAGTAATAGCAGTGAAAGCAGCAGTAGTAGTAGTATTATTAGAAGTAGTAGTCGTAGTAGTAGTAGCACTAGTAGCAGCAGTAGTAGAAGTAACAGTGGCAGATGTATTAGCAGGAGTAGCAGTAGAATCAGTAGCAGTTGTAGCAGAAGTATTAGCAGTAGCAAAAGCAGTTGTAGCAGCATTACCAGCAGTAGTAGCAGAAGTAATATCAGTAAAAGTAGCAGTAGCAGCAGTAGTAGTATTATTAGCAGTAGTAGTATTATTATTAGTAGCAGTAGTAGAAGTAGTAGTGGTACTCGTTGCAGTAGCAGCAGTAATATTAATAGCAGTAGCAGTGGTAGTAGTAGTAGTAGTAGTAGTAGTAGTAGTAGTATCGGTAGTAGTAGCATTGGTAGTAGCAGCAGTTGTAGTATTAGTAGTGGTAGTAGTAGTAGCAGCAGCAGTAGTAGTAATAGTAACAGTAGTAGTAGAAGTAGTAGCGGTATTTGTTGCAGTAGCAGCAGTAATATTAATAGCAGTAGCAGTGGTAGTAGTAGTAGTATTGGGAGTAGTAGCATTGGTAGTAGCAGCAGTTGTTGTATTAGTAGCAGTATTAGTAGTGGTAGTAGTAGCAGCAGCAGTACTAGTAACAGCAGCAGTAGTAGTACTAGTAGCAGCAGCAGTAGTAGTACTAGCAGCAGTAGTATTAGTAGCAGTAGTAGTACTAGTAGCATCAGCAGTAGTAGTAGTAATAGTAGCAGCAGTAGCAGTTACAGCATTAGTACTAGTAGCAGCAGTAGTACCAGTGGCAGTAGTAGTAGTAGTAGTTATTGTTGTTGTAGTAATAGCAGTAGTAGTTGCAGTAGCAGCACTAGTAGCAGTCTTAGCAGCAGTAGTAGTAGTAGCAGCAGTAGTAGTAGTAGCAGCAGCATTAGTACTAGTAGCAGCAGTAGTATTAGTAGTAGCAGCAGTAGTAGCAGCAGTAGTAGTAGTAGCAGTAGTAGTAGCAGTAGTAGTAGCAGCAGCAGTAGTAGTAGCTGTACAGTAGCAGTAGTAGTAGCAGTAGCAGTAGTAGTAGCAGCAGTAGTAGTAGTAGCAGCAGTAGTAGTAGTAGCAGCAGTAGTAGCAGTAGTAGCAGCAGTAGTAGTAGTAGCAGCAGCAGCAGTAGTAGTAGCAGCAGTAGTAGTAGTAGCAGCAGTAGTAGCAACATTAGTACTAGTAGCAGCAGTAGCAGTAGTAGTAGCAGTAGCAGCAGTAGTAGTAGTAGTAGTAGTAGCAGCAGTAGTAGTAGTAGTAGTAGTAGCAGCAGTAGTAGTAGTAGCAGCAATAGTAGTAGTAGTAGTAGTAGCAGTAGTAGCAATAGTAGTCGTAGTAGCAATAGTAGTAGTATTAGTAGTAGCAGCAGTAGTAGCAGCAGCAGTAGTAGTAGTAGCAGTAGCAGTAGCAGTAACAGCAGTAGTAGTAGCAGCAGCAGCAGTAGTAGCAGCAGTAGTAGCAGTAGTAGCAATAGTAGTAGTAGCAGTAGTAGTAGTAGTAGCAGCAGTAGTAGTAGTAGTACTAGTAGCAGTAGTAGCAGTAGTACTAGTAGCAGCAGTAGTAGTAGCAGTAGTAGTAGTACTAGTAGCAGTAGCTGTAGTATGAGTAGTAGTACTAGTAGTAGCAGTAGTAGTAGCAGTTGCAGTAGTAGTAGTAGTAGTAGTAGTAGTAGTAGTATCAGTAGCATAACTAGTAGTAGCAGCATCAGCAGTAGCAGTATTATCATTAGTAGTAGTATCAGTAGTAGTAGCAGTAGTAGTATCAGTAGTAGTAGCAGTAGTAGTAGTAGTAGCAGCAGTTGCAGTAGTAGTAGTAGAACTAGTAGTAGTAGTAGCAGCATCAGCAGAGGTAGTAGTAATAGCAGCAGTAGCAGTAATAGTAGTAATAGCAGTAACAGTATTAGTTACAGTAGCAGCAGTAGTTGTACGTAGTACTAGTAGTAATAGCAGTAGCAATAGTAATAGCATTAGTAGTAGCAGTAGTAGTAGTAGTAGCAGCAGTAGTAGTAGTAGCAGTAGTAGCAGCAGTAGCAGTAGCAGCAGCAGCAGTAGTAGGAGAAGTAGTAGCAGCAGCAGTAGGAGTAGCAGTAGTAGTAGTATCAGCAGTAGTAGCAGTAGCAGCAGTAGTAGCAGAAGTAGTAGCAGCAGTAGCAGTATCAGCAGTATCAGCAGTAGTAGTAGTAGTAGTAGTAGTAGTAGTAGTAGTAGTAGTAGTAGTAGTAGCAGCAGTGGGGGTAAATTGGGGTAAATTGTGGGGGTCTGTCTCTATCATCTTACGCTTGATGAGCAGCCAATGGCATCCAATAGGCGTCTAGGGACCTGGATACCAAGGACAATGCTGAATGGCCCTCAGGATGTTTAGTTTATTTCACTACAATGACATCCGAACAGTCGCTCGGAACATTGAGCCTAAAATGATGCGAGTTTGATATCAAATAAAGTGGAATAATAGTCTTTAAACCCTACAGATTAATACATGAATAATAATTAATTACAGCGGCAAGGAAAAGTATGTGAACCCTTTGGAAATACCTGGATTTCTGCATAAACTGGTCATAAAATGTGATCTGATCTTCATCTAGGTCACAACAATAGACAAACACAGTCTGCTAAAACTAATAACACACAAAACAATGATACGTTTTCATGTCTTTATTGAACACACCATGTAAACATTCACAGTGGGAAAAGGATGTGAACCCTTGGATTTAATAACTGGTTGACCCTACTTTGGCAGCAATAACCTCAACCAAATGTTTTCTGTAGTTGCGGATCAGACCTGCACAACGGCCAGGAGGAATTGTGGCCCATTCCTCTTTACACAACTGTTTCAGTTCAGCAATATTCTTAGGATGTCTGGTGTGAACTGCTCTCTTGAGGTCAGGACACTGCATCTCAATCGGGTTGAGGTCAGGACTCTGACTGGACCACTCCAGAAGGTGTATTTTCTTCTGTTGTTCATTCTGTTGTTGATTTACTTCTATGTTTTGGGTCATTGTCCTGTTTGCATCACTCAACTTCTGTTGAGCTTCAATTGGCGGACAGATAGCCTAACATTCTCCTGCAAAACGTCTTGATAAACATGGGAATTCATTTTTCTAATCAATGACAGCAAGCTGTCCAGGCCCTGAGGCAGCAAAGCAACCCCAAACCATGACTCTCCCTCCACCATACTTTACAGTTGGGATGAGGTTTTGATGTTGGTGTGCTGTGCCTTATTTCTCCACACATGTTTGTTCCTTCCAAACAACTCAACTTTAGTTTCATCTGTCCACAGAATATTTTGCCAGTAGCGCTGTGGAACATCCAGGTTAACTTTGGCAAAGTTCAGACGTGCAGCAATGTTTTTTTCGGACAGCAGTGGCTTCTTCCATGGTGTCCTCCCATGAACACCATTCTTGTTTAGTGTTTTACGTATCGTAGACTCGTCAACAGAGATGTTAGCATGTTCCAGAGATTTCTGTAAGTCTTAAGCTGACACTAGAATTCTTCTTAGCCTCATTGAGCATTCTGCGCTGTGCTCTTGCAGTCATCTTTGCAGGACGGCCACTCCAAGGGAGAGTAGCAACAGTGCTGAACTTTCTCCATTTATAGACAATTTGTCTTAACGTGGACTGATGAACATCCAGGCTTTTAGAGATACTTTTGTTACCCTTTTCAGGTTCATGCAAGTCAACAATTCTTAATCTTAGGTCTTCTGAGATCTATTTTGATCGAGGCAGGGTTCACGTCAGGCAATGCTTTTGTGAATAGCATACTCACATTTTTGTGAGTGTTTTTTTATAGGGCAAGGCAGATGTAACCAACATCTCCAATCTCGTCTCATTGATTGGACTCCAGGTTAGTTGACTCCTGACTCCAATTAGCTTTTGGAGAAGTCATTAGCCTAGGGGTTCACATACTTTTCCCAACCTACACTGTGAATGTTTAAATGATGTTTTCAATATAGACAAGAAAAATACAATAACGTGTGTGTGTTATTAGTATAAGCACAATGTGTTTGTTTGTTGTTGTGACTTAGATGAAGATCAGATCAAATTTTATGAACAATTTATTCAGAAATTCAGGTAATTCCAAAGGGTTCACGTACTTTTTCTTGCCACTGTATATTAATATTAGCTATAAAATATTGATAATAATATTATAATATGAATATAATATTACCCTATTAAATACTATGAAAGCCTTTTAAATAGGCCTACTATGAATGTGTTTGACCGAAAAGGTCAGGGTGCAGTCTAGTACATCACCTAACACCTGCCCCTACCCACCTAACAAGCTAACTGAGGACAAACAGATACATTTTCAAGTGTAACATTTTCTTCAAAGAGACGGACACAGACGAGAGGTATTTTGTGGTAACCATGGGAACGGGAGTAAAGCTGTTGGCTCTGAAAGAGAGAGGGAGACAACAAGACAGTTTGGCTCCACATCAGACAACACCAGATATCAGACACCACACAGCCCCACATCAGACACCACCACAGCCCCACATCAGACAACACCACAGCACCACATCAGACAACACCACAGCCCCACATCAGACAACACCACAGCCCCACATCAGACAACCCCACAGCCCCACATCAGACAACACCACAGCACCACATCAGACACCACAGACACCACCACAGCCCCACATCAGACAACACCAGATATCAGACACCACACAGCACCACATCAGACAACACCAGATATCAGACTCCACACAGCACCACATCAGACACCACACAGCACCACATCAGGCACCACAGCAGACACCACACAGCACCACATCAGACACCACACAGCCCCACATCAGACACCATACAGCACCACACAGCACCACATCAGACACCACACAGCCACCACACAGCCCCACATCAGACACCACACAGCCCCACAGACACCACATCAGACACCACACAGCACCACATCAGACACCACACAGCCCCACATCAGACACAACACAGCACTAGAGGTCGACCAATTAACAGGCATGGCCGATTAATTAGGGCCAATTTCAAGTTTTCATAACAATCGGTAATCGGCATTTTTGGACGCCGATCATTGCAATCCACGAGGAGACTACGTGGCAGGCTGACCACTTGTTACGCGAGTGCAGCAGGGAGCCAAGGTAAGTTACTAGCTAGCATTAAACTTATCTTATAAAAAGGAATCAATCTTAACATAAGTCACTATGTTATGACTTCCTCCGAAGTCGGTCCCTCTCCTTGTTCGGGCGACGTTCGGCATCACCGGTCTTCCAGCCATCGCCGATCCACCTTTCAGTTTCCATTTGTTTTGTCTTGTCTTCCCACACACCTGGTTTCAATTCCATCAATTACATGTTGTGTATTTAACCCTCTGTTCCCCCCATGTCCTTGTCCGGTATTGTTTATTGTAAGTGTTTGTGCACGTTGTGTCTGGTGTGCGTCGGGTTATGTTGCAAAAATTGCAAAAAATAAAATAAAAATAAAATAAAAATCGCTGAAGTTGGAGACTTATATTTCCCTCACCAACTTTAAACATCAGCTACCTGAGCTGCTAACCGATCGCTGCAGCTGTACATAGTCCATCTGTAAATTGCCCACCCAATCTACCTACCTCATCCCCATACCGTTTTTATTTTATTTACTTTTCTGCTCTTTTGCACACCAGTATTTCTACTTGCACATCATCATATGCTCATTTATCACTCCAGTGTTAATCTGCTAAATTGTAATTATTTGCTCCTATGGCCTATTTATTGCCTACCTCCTCATGCCTTTTGCACACACTGTATATAGACTTTCTTTTTTTTTCTACTGTGTCATTGACTTGTTTATTGTGTTATTGGCTTGTTTATTGTTTACCCCATGTGTAACTCTGTGTTGTTTGTGTCACACTGCTTTGCTTTATCTTGGCCAGGTCGCAGTTGTAAATGAGAACTTGTTCTCAACTGGCCTACCTGGTTAAATAAAGGTGAAATAAAAAATAATAATAAAAAAAAAAAAGATATATATATATATATATATGTACCCATTTATTGATTGTTCTGTTTTCCGGTGGGTTTTTATTATTAAACTGTGCCGTTGGAAACACAGTTTTTGCTCTCCTCTGACTTCTCTGCCGCCAGTACGCAGCCCTTACACACTAGTTAACTACACATGGTTGAGGATATTACTAGTTTAACTAGCGTGTCCTGCGTTGCATATAATCAATGCGGTGGCTGTTAATTTATCATCGAATCACAGCCTATTTCGCCGAACGGGTGATGATTTAACAAAAACGCATTCGCGAAAAAAGCACTGTTGTTGCACCAATGTACCTAACCATAAACATCAATGCCTTTCTTAAAATCAATACACAAGTATATATTTTTAACCTGCATATTTAGTTAAAAGAAATTCATGTTAGCAGGTAATATTAACTAGGGAAATTGTGTCACTTCTCTTAAGTTCAGTGCAAGCAGAGTCAGGGTATATGCAGCAGTTTGGGCCGCCTGGCTCGTTGCGAACTGGGTGAAGACCATTTATTCCTAACAAAGACCGTAATTAATTTGCGAGAATTTTACAAAATTATGACATAACATTGAAGGTTGTGCAATGTAACAGCAATATTTAGACTTAGGGTTGCCACCTGTTCGATAAAATACGGATCGATTCCGTATTTCACTGAAAGAATAAACGTTTTGTTTTCGAAATGATAGTTTCCGGATTTGACCATATTAATGACCTAAGGCTCGTATTTCTGTGTGTTTATTATATTATTATTAAGTCTATGATTTCATATTTGATAGAGCAGTCTGACTGAGCTCTGGTAGGCAGCAGCAGGCTCGTAAGCATTCATTAAAACAGCACTTTCCTGCGTTTACCAGCAGCTCCTCGAAATGCTTGAAGCACAGTGCTGTTTATGACTTCAAGCCTATCAACTCCCAAGATTACGCTGGCAATACTATAGTGCCTATAAGAACATCCAATATTCAAAGGTATATGAAATACAAATGGTATAGAGAGAAATAGTCCTATAAATCCTATAATAACTACAACCTAAAACTTCTCAATGGGGAATATTGAAGACTCATGTTAAAAAGAACCACCAGCTTTCATATGTTCTCATGTTCTGAGCAAGGAACTTAAAAGTTAGCAGTCACACCTGTGACTGCTTTATGCCTCTATCTAATGTCAATATGCCTTGTCTACTGCTGTCTAGGCTAGTCCTAATTGTTTTATTTCACTGTAGAGCCCTCAGTCCCGCTCACCTTGCCTTAGATAGCTCTTTTGTCCCACCCCCTCACATTCGGAGACCTCATCTGGCTTAACCTCTTATGGCTAGGGGGCAGTATTTTCACGGCTGGATAAAAAACGTACCCGATTTAATCTGATTATTAGTCCTGCCCAGAAACTAGAATATGCATATAATTATTAGCTTTGGAGAGAAAACACTCCAAAGTTTCTAAAACTGTTTGAATGGTGTCTGTGAGTATAACAGAACTCCTATGGCAGGCAAAAACCTGAGATGGTTCTGTTCATGAAGTACCCTCTCTGACCATTTATTTTCTTTCTTTGACATCTCTTCCAAAAACTAAGGATCTCTGCTGTTACGTGACAATACCCACGTCTCCAATGGCCTCTCAGAGCCCGGGAAAAACAGGAATGACGTAATTCAAAGCCCTGGCTGAAACAAAGGAGAGCAAAAGCTAAGTGGTCTCTCAGTGGAGTAAGCCTTACGCTCGCGACCCGCCCCGCCCCCGCCTTTCGGTTTTTCCCTCAGTTTACAGGCATGCACCTTCCTGGTCGGAATATTATCGCTTTTCTACGAGATAAATTGCATAAAAATTGGTTTTAAACAGCGGTTGACATGCTTCGAAGTACGGTAATGGAATATTTAGAATTTTTTTGTCACATTCTGCGCCATGCTCATGACCGAGATTTAGCGTTGGGATAGTGTCTAGAACGCACGAACAAAACGTCGCTGATGGAACATAACGATGGATTATTTGGGACCAAACCTACATTTGTTATTGAAGTAGAAGTCCTGGGACTGCATTCTGACGAAGAACACCAAAGGTAAGAACATTTTTCTTATAGGAAATGTGATTTTGGTGAAGGCTAAACTGTGTGGGTGTCTAAATAGCTAGCCCTGTGATGCCGGGCTATGTACTTAGATTATTGCAAAATGTGCTTCATCCGAAAAGCTATTTTAAAATCGGACATATCGAGTGCATAGAGGAGTTCTGTATCTATAATTCTTAAAATAATTGTTATGCTTTTTGTGAACGTTTATCGTGAGTAATTTAGTAAAATCACCGGAAGTGTTCGGTGGGAATGCTAGTTCTGAACGTCACATGCTAATGTAAAAAGCTGGTTTTTGATATAAATATGAACTTGATTGAACAGACATGCATGTATTGTATAACAATGTCCTAGGTGTGTCATCTGATGAAGATCATAAAAGGTTAGTGCTGCATTTAGCTGTGGTTTGGGTTTATGTGACATTATATGCTAGCTTGAAAAATGGGTGTCTGATTATTTCTGGCTGGGTACTCTGCTGACATAATCTAATGTTTTGCTTTCGCTGTAAAGCCTTTTTGAAATCGGACAGTGTGGTTAGATAAAGGAGAGTCTTGTCTTTAAATAGCTGTAAAATAGTCATATGTTTGAAAAGTGGAAGTTTTCGGATTTTAGAGGAGTTTGTATTTCGCGCCCCGCCCATCATTGGATATTGGAGCAGACGTTCCGCTAGCGGAACGTGTAGATGACCACCCCTCATCACTGTCAAACGCTCCCTAAAACACTTCAGCGAGCAGGCCTTTCTAATCGACCTGGCCCGGGTATCCTGGAAGGATATTGACCTCTTCCCGTCAATAGAGGATGCCTGGTTATCCGTTAAAAGTGCTTTCCTCACCATCTTAAATAAGCATAACCAGGTCAAAAAATGTAGAACTAAGAACAGAGACAGCCCTTGGTTCACTCCAGACTTGACTGCCCTTGACCAGCACAAAAACATCCTGGTGAGAGTTGACCGGTAGCTGATGACTGCTAGGGGTTCCGGTTCAAAAGTAAAGAAAATAGCAGATCCATATCACATTGGGTGAGGCGGATTGCAGGAGAGTATGTTGAAGTTGAGGTTAAGAAAAATATTTTTTTAAATACATGCGAAGAAAAAAAATATAAAAAGATATATACACGGGACACGACAAGAAGAGGACAAAGACGTCTGACTGCTACGCCATCTTCAATAAGCATTTTTCTACGGCCGGCTTTACACCTGGCTACCCCGGGCCAACAGCTGTGCACCCCCCGCAGCAACTTTCCCAAGCCCCCCCCCCCCTTCTCCTTCACCCAAATCCAGATAGCTGATGTTCTGAAAGAGCTGCAAAATCTGGATCCCTACATATCAGCTGGGCTAGACAATCTGGACCCTCTCTTTCTAAAATGATCAGCTGCAATTGTTGCTTTTACTAGCCTGTTCAACCTCTCTCTCGTATCGTCCGAGATCCCTAAAGATTGGAAAGCTGCCGCAGTTATCCCCCTCTTCAAAGAGGGTGACACTCTAGACCCAAACTGTTACAGATCTATATCCATCCTGCCCTGCCTTTCTAAGGTCTTCAAAAGCCAAGTTAACGAACAGATTACCGACCGTTTCGAATCCCAACGTACCTTCTCCGCTATGCAATCTGGTCCTAAACAATATCATAACCACCACTGATAAAAGACAGTACTGTGCAGCCGTCTTCATCAAGCTGGCCAAGGCTTTCGACTCTGTCAATCACTGCATTCTTATCGGCAGACTCAACAGCCTTGGTTTCTCAAATGACTGCTTCGCCTGGTTCACCAACTACTTCTCAGATAGAGTTCAGTGTGTCAAATCGGAGGGCCTGTTGTCCGGACCTCTGGCAGTCTATGGGGGTGCCACAGGGTTCAATTCTCGGGCTGACTCTTTTCTCTGTGTATATCAATGATGTCGCTCTTGCTACTGGTGATTCTCTGATCCACCTCTATGCAGACGACACCATTCTGTATATAGACTTTTTCTATTGTGTTATTGACTGTACGCTTGTTTATCCAATGTGTAACTCTGTGTTGTTGTTTGTGTCGCACTGCTTTGCTTTATCTTGGCCAGGTCGCAGTTGTAAATGAGAACTTGTTCTCAACTGGCCTACCTGGTTAAATAAATGTGAAATTAAAATTAAAAAAGACACAAAGTCACTCAAGAGACACACACACACACGTAGAGAGAGGTAGTAGTTTACTCACTTTACCCCGATCACCTCTTCTGAGCAGTGACTATGGCTGATAGCCTATAGCTAGCTAACAGTTTCCTTGTTATCATCAATGCCACCAAGACAGCTATAACATAAGGGTACATTATGATATTGTTCATTAGGAGAAAAACATTTCAAGTGTAATACTATGTTTGTCTATGCCTGTCCTTATTATGATGTGAACACAACCCATCTCATCACATTCCATGCACAGAGCCATACTGGTACACAGGGGTTGAAATGTAGCCTGAGGCTAGTACTTTTCAGACTGGGTTAGGAGAAAAAGTACCAAACTAGCCCATGAAATTCTGTCTTTTCAAACATCGCATGGAACATATTTTGGACCTCAATGTTATACTTGCTGGCCAGGGCCTAAGATCTTTAAGTTCAGTCCCTGCTTGTGTGTATAAACAATTTGATTCAGTACATACCTTGACAACTGTCGTTCACTTCCTCAAACCCCGCCTGGCACACACACTTCCCGATGGGCACTAGCCACTCCCCCTCTGCGCTGCAGTGCATCCTGGGTAGGTCTTCCGCCACCGAGTTGTTGACACATTTTCCTGCCACCTCCAGCAGCTGGGAGGAGTCCGACCCTGTAATTGTGTCCTGGAACTGAGCTAGGTTCCTCACAATGAAGGGACACTTCTTATAGAACACCCTGACGGAGACCAACGCTACACAGGCTCCCAGGTCCTGAAACGCCAAGTAGAAGCCCTTCTTCATCAACGGTCCCAGATCCCTAACCTCTGTATTCAGCTTCATCACTCTGTCTCCCAGGTCTAACTCCGTAAAGCTCTCGTCAGCAGCTATGGTGTCTACCTTAGAGTACTGGCTTTCCCTGAGGTTCCTCCCTTCCTCATCGTTAGACTCGTAGTAGTACATGTTGAAGGTCTCCTTGCAGGTACCAACGCCACCCGGAAGGCTGTTACAGTCCCTCAGGGTGAACTGTAGCTCCACGAACACTCTCTGAGCTCCCTCGTTGAGGATGAGGTTGGTCTGTAGCCAGTTGTTCTGGTTGTGTTCCATCACTTTACACACCTGGTACGTGTGGATGGGAGCATAGTTCTCATCCACCTCACCTATCTCCTCCCACTGTAGAGAAAGAAGGGAAATAGAGAGATGGAAAGATGTCAAACATTGTTCATGTTCAGTTACAGCTAACTGGGTTATGTTGTAATTAGATACTGTTAAGTAGTTATCATCTACAGGTTACTACTATGGACCAGAACCTATTGTCTACAGGTTACTACTATGGACCAGAACCTATTGTCTACAGGTTACTACTATGGACCAGAACCTATCGTCTACAGGTTACTACTATGGACCAGAACCTATCGTCTACAGGTTACTACTATGGACCAGAACCTAGCCTATTGTCTACAGGTTACTACTATGGACCAGAACCTAACCTATTGTCTACAGGTTACTACTATGGACCAGAACCTAACCTATTGTCTACAGGTTACTACTATGGACCAGAACCTAACCTATTGTCTACAGGTTACTACTATGGACCAGAACCTAACCTATTGTCTACAGGTTACTACTATGGACCAGAACCTAACCTATTGTCTACAGGTTACTACTATGGACCAGAACCTATCTACAGGTTGCTACTATGGACCAGAACCGGTGGAATAATAGTGTAGCTGGTGAGGATGGTAGAAAATGTGTAAGTTGTGTGTGGGTTGCGTGTGGGTTGCGTGTGGGTTGCGTGTGGGTTGCGTGTGGGTTGCGTCTGGGTTGCGTCTGGGTTGCGTCTGGGTTGCGTCTGGGTTGCGTCTGGGTTGCGTCTGGGTTGCGTCTGGGTTGTGAACCAGCTATTGAAACCGTTTTTTTACAAGCTGCTAATATAATGGTTACAGTTTAACTCCACTTCAACTGACAAAGTAAAATACAACATTAATAATTCACTCCTCAGTAATCAGCTTCCATTAACTTAGAAATTACATCTCATTCCAGCTAGTAGCCAGCCCCGTCTGAGAGACCAGGGTCCTAGTGGTCTCTGACTGACTGGGCTTTGAGACTCATTCAGCCAGCCCCGTCAGAGAGACCAGGGTCCTAGTGGTCTCTGACTGACTGGGCTTTGAGACTCATTCAGCCAGCCCCGTCAGAGAGACCAGGGTCCTAGTGGTCTCTGACTGACTGGCTGTAATGATGATATTTTCCTCTAAACCCAGGAGGCTTCAGACAGATGGGAGGTGTATTATAATGACTGACACACACACACACACACACACACACACACACACACAGATGTGTTTCTAATGTCTCTGCGCTAAAGACTGGGACAGCTATAAACATCTTTCTGCTCCAACCGCCATCACCCCCCAGCCAATTGAATCCTTTCATCAGCCAGCTAATAGCGTCCTTTCATGACTCCGTAATGTGGTCACCAATACATGTCTGTGATCTGGTGGAACTGTATAATGTTCCTTATCACAGACTATATAATGTGTCCATAATCAGCTGTCTCTGATGTGGGGCTTCCTAACATACATAATCAGCTGTCTCTGATGTGGGGCTTCCTAACATACATAATCAGCTGTCTCTGATGTGGGGCTTCCTAACATACATAATCAGCTGTCTCTGATGTGGGTCTTCCTAACATACATAATCAGCTGTCTCTGATGTGGGGCTTCCTAACATACATAATCAGCTGTGTGATATAGAGAAGTGGTGCACTAGGACGGTATGTAAAGTATAGAATGATCTAGGACAAAGCTACAACTGTGAAATAGGACTACGTAGATATGTGTCAAATCAAATCAAATGTTATCTGTCACATGCACTGAATACAACAGGTGTAGGTAGACCTTACAGTGAAATGCTTACTTACAAGACCTTTAACCAACAATATAGTTTTAAGAAAAATACCACAAAAATAAAAAAGGTAAGAGATAAGAATAACAAATAATTAAAAAGAGTAGCAGTAAATAACAATTGTCCATGCCTAGTGTGAAGCTGCAGGTCTTAAAAGGGCATTGGGCGCCCACGAGTTGCCAGAACAGCTTCAAAGCTCCTTGGCATAAATTCTACAAGTGTCTAGAACTCTATTGGAGAGGATGTGACATCATTCTTTCCGAGATAAATTTCATAATTTGGTGTTTTGTTGATGGTGGTGTAAAACGCTGTCTCGGGCGCCGCTCCAGAATCTCCCATAAGTCTTCAATTTGGTTAAGATGTTGGGCCTAATGTATTAACTGTGCGAATTTACTAAATTAGGTCTTACTAAATTTTGCCGTACGTGGAGATTGTAGAATTTTCGCGCGCCCCAAATTATTGGGATTTATCAAACTGTCTCACGCAACATATAAGCATGTTTTAATTGATAATTCAGAGCCATTCACCTTATATGGTACCCAAAACGCCCTCCATTCACCTTACATGGTACCCAAAACGCCCTCCATTCACCTTACATGGTACCCAAAACGCCCTCCATTCACCTTACATGGTAACCAAAACGCCCTCCATTCACCTTATATGGTACCCAAAACGCCCTCGTTTGCTGTATGGAAATGTTGGAACATTTCTAAAAGAAAGTGCAATGGTAAATAAGATCATATTTCTGTAGAACGATTTCATATTTTTCAAACCCCCCCAAAAAAATGCATGGCGCCTATAGCGAGGGCCAAAACACTGGCTGCATTACGCATGATCGATTATCTATTCAAACCATTTAACAGTAAATGCAACGGCCCATACAGTGCAAAATACAAATAATTGTTCAATATTTAGTTTATCAATTGATTGTGTTTCTATGTCCTGCATTGGTTTAGGCTCTGAGATGAAACATGCTATGGTGCGATGGTCCTAGCAGCCTACCCATACTGACTAGGCCACCAGTCTGGCAACCAGAATAGATTCTGACCATATGCTTGCTTACAGCTGCACCGGGTCAAACAGGCTTCCTGTTTACAGCGCATTCGGAAAGTATTCAGACACCTTCACTTTTTCTATATTTTGTTACGTTACAGACTTATTATAAAATGGTTTAAAATGTTTTTTAAAAAGTCTCATGATTGTGGACTACATGAAAAAGAGGACCGAGCACGCCCCCATTTCTCATCGGGCTGTAGTGGAGTAGGTTGAGAGCTTCAAGTTCCTTGGTGTCCACATAAACAATCATGGTCCAAACACACCAAGACAGTTGTGAAGAGGGCACGACAAAACCTATTCCCCCTCAGGAAACGAAAAAGATTTGGCATAGGTCCTCAGATCCTCAAAAAGGTTCTACAGCTGCACCATCAAGAGCATTCTGACTGGTTGCATCCCCGCCTGGTATGGCAACTGCTCGGCCTCCAACCGCGAGGCACTACAGAGGGTAGTGCGAACGGCCTAGTACATCACTGGGGCCAAGCTTCCTGCCATCCAGGTCCTCTATACCAGGCGGTGTCAGAGGAAGGCACTAAAAATTGTCAAAGACTCCAGCCACCCTGGTCATAGACTGTTCTCTCTGCTACCCCACGGCAAACGGTACCGGAGTGCCAAGTCTAGGTCCAAGAGGCTTCTAAACAGCTTCTACCCCACAAGCCATAAGACTCCTGAACACCTAATTAAATGGCTACCCAGACTATTTGCATTGCCCCCCCCCCCTCTTTTACACAGCTGCTACTCTCTGTTGTTATCATCTATGCATAGTCACTTTAATAACTCTACCTACATGTACATATTACCTCAACTAACCGGTGCCCCTGCACATTGTACCGGTACCCCCGTATATTGTCTCGCTACTGTTATTTTACCGCTGCTCTTTAATTACTTGTTACTTTTATTTCTTATTCTTATCTGTATTTATTTATTTTTCTTAACTACATTGTTGGTTATGAGCTCATAAGTAAGCATTTCACTGTAAGGTCTACACTTGTATTCGGCGCACATGACTAATAACATTTGATCAATCTGCACACAATACCCCATAATAACAAAGCGAAAATGGATGAAGTTTGGAACAACCAAGACTCTTCCTAGAGCTGGCCGCCCGGCCAAACTGAGCAATCGGGGGGGGGTGGGGGAAGGGCCTTGTCCCGAAGCCAGTCCTGCGTTGTCTTGGCTGTGTGCCAGACTGGGGCTAAGGTTCACCTTCCAACAAGACAACGACTCTAAGCACACAGCCAAGATAATAAAGGAGTGTCTTCGGGACAAGTCTCTGAATGTCCTTGAGTGGCGCAGCCAGAACCCGATCGAACATCTCTGGAGAGACCTGAAAATATCTATGCAGCGATGCTCCCCATCCAACCTGACAGAGCTTGAGAGGATCTGCAGAGAAGAATGGGAGAAACTCCCCAAATACAGGTGTGCCAAGCTTGCAGCGTCATACCCAAGACTTGAGACTGTAATCACCACTTAAGGTGCTTCAAAAAAGTACTGAGTAAATGGTCTGAATACTTATGTAAATGTGATATTTCCAGTTATGTTTAATAAATTTGCACAAAAAAAATGTTTTTGCTTTGTCATTATGGGGTATTGTGTGTAGATTGATGAAGGGAAAGAACAATTTAATCAATTTTAGAATAAGACTGTAACGTAACAAAATGTGGAAAAATGAAGGGGTCTGAATACTTTCCGAGAGATTAAGGACCCGCTGAGCCGACATGAGATATGGCTCAGAAAACGCACCTCAATACAGGTTAGAAATTGCGTTATACTCAGAATTGTCCCATTATCCCAACTGTTGGGAAGATTGAACGACTGCTAAGCAGGTGTAACAGGATAATGGGACAGTACAACTCAAACAGCAAATGTGATTTTCACATGTGAAAGTTTTTGCGCCTGTCTGTCTGCCCTACCTACCGGCCTACATGCCTGCCTGCCTGGCTGCCTGTCTGCCTACATGCCTGCCTGGCTGTCTGCCTACATGCCTGCCTGTCTGTCTGCCTACATGCACGTATCTGTGTGCCGTGCTGAGTCTGAGGTCTGGTTGGACCCCTGATGACAGACCCAGCAGAGTAAAACACACACACACACACACACACGCAGTAGAGACCACAGAGACAAATCCTCTTAACGCTGATAAACAGGATGTAAAGTAACAGGTTGGACTCGGCTTTAAAACAGATTAGGCCTAACACACACTTACTCTAACAGCGAGTGCTTCCCAAACCCTACTCCCTATACACTACAGTTGACAAGGGCCCTTAAGGATCTGGTAAAAAGTACTCCACTATACAGTGAATATGGAGCCATTTGGGAAGCACCCAGGAAGATGTAACAAGGTGCTCTTCACAACGACTGGAGGTACAGTACACTCACACAAAGGGATTAACCAGGATGGACCGAAGATACACTGTGAGGACAAAACATTAGGAACACCGTCCTAATATTGAGTTACACCCCCCTTTTACCCTCAGAAAAGCTTCAATTTGCCTGGGCATGGACTCTACAAGGTGTCGAAAGCATTCCACAAGGATGCTGGCCCATGTTGACTCCAATACTTCCCACTGTCCTTTGGGTGATGGACCATTCTTGATAAACACGGGAAACTATTGAGCGTGAAAAACACAGCAGTGTTGCAGTTCTTGACACACTCTGGTGCGCCTGGCACCTACTACCATGCCCCGTTCAAAGAAACTTAAATATTTTGTCTTTCCCATTCACCCTCTGAATGGCACACACACACAATCCATGTCTCAATTACATTTTCTCAAGTCTCCTCCCCCTTCATCTACACTGATTGAAGTGGATTTAACAAGTGACATCAATAAGGGATCATAACTTTCACCTGGATTCACCTGGTCCATCTATGTCATGGCAAAAAGGTGTTCTTAATTTATTGTATACTCAGTGTAATTGACCAGCATCACTGGGTTTACCTTGCAACGTTTGCGTTTCTATCTAGAAATGGTGATCGTAAAGTTTATTAGTGTTGGCACTGTTAGAGATCTTTACCCTCCTGTTCTCTTCTCTGTACAATACAGACTGTTCCTGTAGACAGAACAACTGTGTTTGATGATAACAGAAAGCATTTCTTAACCTGACCTTTACCTGGAGTCTTCCTCCCTGCATCTTTTTTTAATCCTTCTCTATTTCTCTACTTCCTTTCACTCGCTACTCTGTATCCTCCTGTTCACTCCTGAATGCACCGTTCACTGTTTCTCTCCCACTTGAACCCTGTAACTCACTCCAAGCAAACACTATTTCTGGGGCTCAACTGTGCACTAAATATCACGCACACCAAACCCAAGTGCTCAGTCCCTAGGCATTCCCCCCTAGCCCCTCAACACAGAATATAAGATAGAGCAAAGAGAAAGAGCAGTCAGGACTGGTTGAAGCCAAGTGGGAAGGATTATTTTATTTATTTATTTATTTTATTATTTTATAAGGATTATTTTAAAAGTGTCTGCTGTGAATCATCATAATCAATACACTGGTAAAAGTCTACAGTTAAAAACGCCAAGATAGCTACATGTACATATGTTATTGTCTCAATTGTATCAAAATGTCATTTTCATTGCTAGCTATTGTTAGCTAAAAGTCTACAGTTAAAAGTGCCTTTGGAAAGTATTCAGACCCCTTGAATTTCTCCACATTTTGTTACATTTTCATCCTTATTCTAAAATGGATTAAATAAGAAATAAAATCCTCATCAATCTACACACAATACCCCATAATGACATCACAATACCCCATAATGACATCACAATACCCCATAATGACATCACAATACCCCATAATGACAAAGTGAAAACAGGTTTTTAGAAAAACAGAAATACCTTATTATACCTCAGTATTCAGACCCTTTGCTATGAGACTCGAAATTGAGCTCAGGTGCATCCTGTTTCCATTGATCATCCTTGAGATGTTTTTACAACTTGATTTTCAGTCCACCTGTGGTAAATTCAGTTGATTGGACATGATTTGGAAAGGCACACCTGTCTATATAAGGTCCCATAGTTGACAGTGCATATCAGAGAAAAGACCATGTTATGAGGTCTAAGGAATTGTCCATAGAGCTCCGAGAAAGGATTATGTCGAGGCACAGATCTGGGGAAGGGTACTAAAACATGTCTGCAGCATTGAAGGTCCCCAAGAACACAGTGGCCTCCATCATTCTAAAATGGAAGAAGTTTGGAACCACCAAGACTCTTCCTAGAGCTGGCCGCCTGGCCAAACTGAGCAATCGGGGGAGAAGGGCCTTGATCAGGTAGGTGACCAAGAACCCAATGGTCACTCTGACAGAGCTCCTCTGTGGAAATGGGAGAACCTTCCAGAAGGACAACCATCTCTGCAGCACTCCACCAAACACACCTTTATGTAAAAGTAAAAGGCACATGACAAGACTCAGACCATGAGAAACAAGATTCTCTGGTCTGAATGCCAAGCTTCACATCTGGAGGAAACCTGGTACCATCCCTACGGTGAAGCATTGTGGTGGCAGCATCATGCTGTGGCGATGTTTTTCAACGGCAGGGACTGGGAGACTAGTCAGGATTGAGGGAAAGATGAACGGAGCTAAGTACAGAGAGATCCTTGATGAAAGCCTGCTCCAGAGTGCTCAGAACCTCAGACTGGGGCGAAGGTTCACCTTCCAACAGGACAACGACCCTAAGCACACAGCCAAGACAATGCAATACTTGCTTCGGGACAAGTCTCTGAATGTCCTTGATTGGCCCAGCCAGAGCCCGGACTTGAACCCGATGGAATATCTCTGGAGAGACCTGAAAACAGCTGTGCAGCGACGCTCCCCATCCATCCTGACATAGCTTGAGAGGCTCTGCAGAGAAAAATGAGAGAAACTCCCAAATACAAGTGTGCCAAGCTTGTAGCATCACACCCAAGAAGACTTGATGCTGTAATCGCTGACAAAGGTGTTTCAACAAAGTGCTGAGTAAAGAGTCTGAATAGTTACGTAAATGTGATATTTGCAGGGGTTTTTTATAAATTAGCAAACATTTCTAAAAACCTGTTTTCACTTCGACATTATGCTGTATTGTGTGTAGATTGATGAGGGGGGAAAAAACTATGTAATCAATTTTAGAATAAGTCTGTAATGTAACAAAATGTGGATAGATTCAAGGGGTCTGAAAACTTTCCGAAGACACTGTAGCTAGCTAGACAGTTGCATACAGTCACCGTTACAGCTCGCTACATCCCGCAAAAAGCAATTGTTTACCGATGGCTCGTTGCGAGATGAAGCAACATCAAGACTGTTAGCTGAGCTAGCCAGTTGGTTTCTGCTGTTAATGTTGATTGCTCATGTGCTAAGCCATGTATAACATGATGATAATCTTTGCTTGCCAATTTGTAATGTTTAACTAGCTAGCTACAAAAAATAGCCACTGTGGTGCGAATGCTAATTGTTAGCAAGCTGATCAAACCATATGTCACGTTATAGGGACACATGCTAAGTTGGCTAGCTATCTAGCCACAATGAATTGATAGCTAAATAGCTAGATAGCTATTGGATTATAGATTTAGATTTTTTTTTTATATGCTCAACTAGCTGGCGAGCTAGATCAATACCATTTGTATCTAGCTAGCTGGTAATTATGAAGCTAAGTGTTTACTAAATCTAGCTAGTTATCTTGTGTCTGCGTTGCCATTGTTTGGCTGGATGCAGGTTCAGTATGTACAGGGCATTTTTAGTTCAGCTGTAGCAGTCAACAGGCAATAACAAACTATAGGACATTAATTCACATTTTAACCTATTATTCTGGACTTTGTCTTGTCTCTCTTGTTGACCTGAGGTTGAGCTGGGCTGGGGCTGAGCTGGGACTGATACTGATGAGGATTGGTCCGGTGCAGACTGAAAAGGAGACTGAGTTTGTGTGGTTTGTGTGAGCATTTATGAAGTACCACTCACCCCGTTCTTTGGGTAAGCTATCCACCCAAGGTCCCCCATGACAGAGCGAGAGTCCAGCAAGTTCACTGCAGAAGCACAGGAAGGACACAGTTAGTATACAGAACACATTTGGGAAGATTTGAAATTAAAAACACTTTTTTCACATAACCCAAATTATAGTGATCATTCAGTGAGCCACACAATAGACAGACCTAGTGGTAACTGATCAGTATAGATCAGTACAGACAGACCTACTGGAAACTGATCAGAACAGACAGACCTAGTGGTAACTGATCAGTACTGACAGACCTACTGGTAACTGATCAGTACAGACAGACCTACTGGTAACTGATCAGTACAGACAGACCTACTGGTAACTGATCAGTACTGACAGACCTACTGGTAACTGATCAGAACAGACAGACCTAGTGGTAACTGATCAGTACTGACAGAACTACTGGTAACTGATCAGTACAGACAGAACTACTGGTAACTGATCAGTACAGACAGACCTACTGGTAACTGATCAGTACAGACAGACCTACTGGTTACTGAACAGTACTGACAGACCTACTGGTAACTGAACAGTACAGACAGACCTACTGGTAACTGAACAGTACAGACAGACCTACTGGTAACTGAACAGTGCAGACAGACCTACTGGTAACTGAACAGTGCAGACAGCCCAACTGGTAACTGATCAGTACTGACAGACCTACTGGTAACTGAACAGTACAGACAGACCTACTGGTAACTGATCAGTACTGACAGACCTACTGGTAACTGATCAGTACAGACAGAACTACTGGTAACTGATCAGTACTGACAGAACTACTGGTAACTGATCAGTACTGACAGACCTACTGGTAACTGATCAGAACAGACAGACCTACTGGTAACTGATCAGTACAGACAGACCTAGTGGTAACTGATCAGTGCAGACAGACCTAGTGGTAACTGATCAGTACAGACAGACCTACTGGTTACTGAACAGTGCAGACAGACCTACTGGTAACTGATCAGTGCAGACAGACCTAGTGGTAACTGATCAGTACAGACAGACCTACTGGTAACTGATCAGTACAGACAGACCTAGTTAATAGTATAACAGCCGTAACCAACAACAGCAGATGTGACCTCCGCAAACGTTGCTGAACAATCATGACCGATATGTTAAGGGCACAACGACCAATGTCTTCACCAATGAAAAGTCATCAGGCCTTCACCAATGAAAAGTCATCAGGCCTTCACCAATGAAAAGTCAACATGCCTTCACCAATGAAAAGTCATCATGCCTTCACCAATGAGAAGTCAACATGCCTTCACCAATGAAAAATCCTCATTCCTTCACCAATGAAAAATCCTCATTCCTTCACCAATGAAAAATCCTCATTCCTTCACCAATGAAAAATCCTCATTCCTTCACCAATGAAAAATCCTCATTCCTTCACCAATGAAAAATCCTCATTCCTTCACCAATGAAAAATCATCATTCCTAGCATAACAAACTGTCTATTTAAAGTTTCTGAAAGTAGGTCTTGGTTTGTTCGGAGCTGATTGGCAGGCAGGCAGGCTAACAGACACTGTCTAGTACATTGTTCTACTCCAGATAGAACAATGCCCTTAGGAAAATATCCTAATCCTAATTAGGAGAAAAAAGTAGAAATACGTCGTAGTGAAGTCGATGATAACAGGGTGGTTATGTCTTTCTCCAAGAGAGGATGTAAGGAGATCCTCTTGGCGTACATCAGTAGACGAGAGAGGAGAACCCATTCCCCGAATCCCCGCAGTGAAACTAAGTGTGTATTATTCTCATAGTCAGAGAATTCAGATGATTCATGGTGGTTATCACCACTGAATCAAATCAAATCAAACGTTATTGGTCACATACACGTGGATAGCAGATGTTATTGCTGGTGTGACGAAATGTTTCTAGTTCCGACAGTGCAGTAATATCTAACATGTAATGACCTACTCCCAGTGGATACAAGGACGTAAGAAGGTAGTCGTGTATTTGTGTACATTACGTTCAGAAGAAGAAGGACGAATGTTTTAACAGCGAATCCTCCTCAGAGTCCAATAGAAGCAAAATGAATTCGTAATAATTGTTTGAATGGACAACTCTTTATCCATACAGTGTGTAACGATTTAAAAACCCAAGAGACATATTTCACATGTGGGAGTGTTATGGTGTTACTTCATTAAATCACTGTGGATATATTGTGTTGACGTCAAATCTGATCTGAATCATACGTTATGTCCCAGAAGTGCTCTTCTTTGGACCACAATCCTATGAGCCCTAGTGCACTATATAGGGAATAGGATTCCATAGGGCTCTGGTCTAAAGTAGTGCACTATATAGGGAATAGGGTTCCATAGGGCTCTGGTCTAAAGTAGTGCACTATATAGGGAATAGGGTTCTATAGGGTTCTGGACTAAAGTAGTGTACTATATAGGGAATAGGGTTCTATTGGGCTCTGGTCTAAAGTAGTGCACTATATAGGGAATAGGGTTCTATTGGGCTCTGGTCTAAAGTAGTGCACTATATAGGGAATAGGGTTCCATAGGGCTCTGGTCTAAAGTAGTGCACTATATAGGGAATAGGGTTCCATAGGGCTCTGGTCTAAAGTAGTGCACTATATAGGGAATAGGATTCCATAGGGCTCTGGTCTAAAGCAGTGCACTAGATAGGGAACATTTTCCATTTGGGACACACAGCCTCTGAATCAGACCATTAGGCTGAATTCCTGTGGGGTTAGGGGGCTGTTATGTAGTGATGCTGTTTGTTAGGCCCAGTCATCATCAGCAGGGGCTATTCAACTGCAGCAGACACACACACACACACACACACACACACACACACACACACACACACACTTCAATATATGAGAGAATGTCAAGAAATACAATGGACAGAATGTCAAGAAATGAACAGTATGTTTAGAAATGAACAGAATGTTTAGAAATGAACAGTATGTTTAGAAATTAACAGTATGTTTAGGGGTCAAAACACTATAACTACATTTAAAAAGAGAATCTCCTGAGTTTCTATTTTGAATATAATTTATCACAAATAGTGTCCGCATGTGTGACAGAGAGAGAGAGAGAGAGGATGGCTCATATATGATACGTCTACATGTGACATTGATGACATCTCATTGCATTTGTATGAACGTTTTTATAATTAAGTCCATAGGATTTCAAATACCAAATTCTAGTCACAAACAGGACATTTTGGATCTTTCTCCTGGACATTACCGAATGTCCAAAATCTATATGAAATTCAGTGTAACCTACATAGGGGGAACTTCACTAACTAACTAGTCGAGCTGACCTCATGTCTGTCTGGTAGGATAATGACATGATAATGTCTTATAGGTGGTAATGGCATAATTTATCACAGGATATTTAAATGCTGTTCACGCACAGTCCTTCTGGTCAATCAGCAAGACGGTTGTTAACAACA
>NC_042971.1:62318890-62321390 GCF_901001165.1 Salmo trutta
TGTGAATGTAAATATGCTCTCTCTAATTCTCTCTTTCTTTCTTTCTTTCTTTCTCTCGGAGGACCTGAGCCCTAGGACTACCTGGCATGATGACTCCTTGCTGTCCCCAGTCCACCTGGCCATGCTGCTGCTCCAGTTTCAACTGTTCTGCCTGCGGCTACGGAACCCTGACCTGTTCACCGGACGTGCTTGTTGCACCCTCGACAATTACTATGATTATTATTATTTGACCATGCTGGTCATTTACGAACATTTTAACATCTTGACCATGTTCTGTTATAATATCCACCCGGCACAGCCAGAAGAGGACTGGCCACCCCTCATAGCCTGGTTCCTCTCTAGGTTTCTTCCTAGGTTTTTGGCCTTTCTCAGGAGTTTTTCCTAGGGAGTTTTTCCCAGCCACCGTGCTTCTTTCACATGCATTGCTTGCTGTTTGGGGTTTTAGGCTGGGTTTCTGTACAGCACTTTGAGATTTCAGCTGATGTACGAAGGGCTATATAAATAAATTTGATTTGATTTGATTTGTGTGGTGTGTATGGTGTCTGGTGTGTGTGGTGTCTGGTGTGTATGGTGTTTGGTGTGTATGGTGTGTGTGGTGTGTATGGTGTCTGGTGTGTGTGGTGTCTGGTGTGTGTGGTGTCTGGTGTGTGTGGTGTCTGGTTGTGTGTGGTGTGTATGGTGTCTGGTGTGTATGGTATGTGTGTGTGGTGTGTGTGGTGTGTATGGTGTCTGGTGTGTGTGGTGTGTATGGTGGCTGGTGTGTGTGTGGTGTGTGGTGTGTATGGTATGTGTGTCTGGTGTGTATGGTGTCTGGTGTGTGTGGTGTGTGTGTGGTGTGTATGGTGTCTGGTGTGTGTGGTGTGTGTGTGGTGTGTGGTGTGTATGGTATGTGTGTGTGGTGTGCATGCATCAGTGGCGACCCGTCATTGAGGGCAGGTGGGCAGAGCCCCCAGAGCCCCACCTGTTTAGCAGGAATCTGGATTTTTTTTGTTGTTGCCCGTTTTGCGTGTTATTTTGGCATTAATACATGTCACATATCAGTTTGCAAACTATGTTAAAAAAATACAACAACATTAAGTTAATAAGGACGCATACAAACTTGGTCTCTTTTTGGCTTTCTTGAGCAAGGCTGTTCCAATACACAGGTGTTTCAGCCTAACTCAGTGCTCTCTGTGGTGGTGGGGCAGCCAGAGGAATATACAGAGCGTAGGGGTTGGTAATGTTCTCTGGTTGCGCCGTGATTGGCTCAGTGTTCTGTCACTCATGGGGACACTTCGTTACCGCAAAATCTAAGGGTAGAGCTAGAAAATTCAAGCCCCTTGGGTGCTGTCATAGAGATAACATTAGAAGCGCCCAACCAAAAAGGCTCAAGGTCGTTGACCACAGATGAAATTACGTCAAATCACGTTATATCTACAGTAGCTTTGATTGGACTGATCATGTCAACGTCATCCTTCCAAAACCTTAGTAGCCCATGTGTAATAATTTGGTCCTTTTTCCCTCTCGTATTGTAGCATAGTGTTCTTACTTGGTGGTGCGTATGTAGCCTGTAGCCTGTGTTAGAGAAATACATTCATCGAATATTGTAAAAAGGTAGGTCCCAGATGCAGACAGTGTCGAAGAAACAAACGTTTATTCCGAATACAGGGCAGGGTCAGGGCACGCAGGGTCAGGGTCAGGGCAGGGTCAGGGCAGGCAGGGTCAGGGCAGGCAGGGTCAGGGTCAGGGCAGGCAGGGTCAGGGTCAGGGTCAGGGCAGGCAGGGGTCAATATTCCACTGAGGTGGGGTAAGGTATAGAACGGCAGGCAGGCTCAGGTTCAGGGCAGGCAGAACGGTCAAAACCGGGAAGGACTAGGAAACAGGAGCAGGAAAAAGACAGGACCAGGGGAACAGACAGGACCAGGGGAACAGACAGGACCAGGGGAACAGACAGGACCAGGGGAACAGACAGGACCAGGGGAACAAACACTGGTAGGTTTCACAAACAAAACTAACTAACATACAGAGAGCACAGATATAAATACACAGGGGTTAATGGGGAAGATGGGCGACACCTGGGGGGGTGGAGACAAGCACAAAGACAGGTGAAACAGATCAGGATGTGACAAAGAGCTTTCATTGTCAGCTTATATGCCCCTTTTATTTATCCTACGGTTCTGACTTGGTGTACAGGGAGAATGGCCCACGTTCTGAATTCTGTCGCTGTACATTTCAAAAGTGCTGAACAAATAGTTATATTGACTACGTCCGTCCTAGCTCGCTCATTAATGTCTTAATCGAAATTACGGATTGCCTCTTATCCGCTCGTAATTGTCAGTAGAAACCACATTTGTTTAAGCGAGTCAGCCATATCAGCTATGTTTTTTTTAAAGGCAGTAAATGAGGCTGAATGAACTGTTTCGCTGCCAAACAAGGCTCTGCTGATAGACAGGTGTAGCAGTGGTAAGGTGTTGGGACTCTGCTGTTGGGATTCTGCTGTTGGGACAGCTTTATGTAGACC